>NC_088369.1:46337811-46347811 GCF_034508935.2 Berghia stephanieae
TTATTATTATTATTATTATTATTTATTATTATTATTATTATTATTATTATTATTATTATTTATTATTATTATTATTATTATTTTATTATTATTATTATTATTATTATTATTATTATTATTATTATTATTATTATTATTATTATTATTATTATATTATTATTATTATATCATTATTATATTATTACTATTATTATTATTATTATTATTATTTTATATTATTATTATTATTATTTATTATTATTATATTATTATTATATATTATTATTATTATTATTATATTATTATTATTATTATTATTATTATTATTATTATATTATTATTATTATTATTATTATTATTATTATTATTATTATTATTATTATTATTATTATTATTATTAATTATTATTATTATTATTATTATTATTATTATTATTATTATTAACCTCACTTACTCCCATATTCCTGCAACTATTACACGAACATTGCAAAAACTAATAGTAATAAATCAATTATAAATATTTTATATCCACCTCAATACCCATTAATCGCAATATCTCCCCTACCCCCACCCCTCCCCATCCCCCACCCCCCTCCTCCCTCCCCACTCCTCTACTCCCTATAATAATATCAGACACCAAAGAATAATAATAATTACTCTGGCTTTTGCACACCACACAAGGACCTTAGCAGCCGTCGTTGTGTTGTCTGGCTTTTGTTTCGTTGCTTTGCCAACCGTGCCGGAACATGGCCAACTTTTTATACGTCCCGCCGGAATTGGAGCACCACAATAGGAGATGTTGGTCTACTCGTTGGATGATGGCCATACAC
This sequence comes from Berghia stephanieae, assembly GCF_034508935.2. Lineage (NCBI taxonomy): Eukaryota > Metazoa > Mollusca > Gastropoda > Nudibranchia > Aeolidiidae > Berghia > Berghia stephanieae. The sequence goes on from NC_088369.1 coordinate 46,338,621, forward strand.
GTTACATCAATACCGATGACTACAACTACAATAAATACGTGAGGTTTAAATATATATATATATATATATATATATATATATATATATATATATATATATATATATATATATATATATATATATATATATATATATCGGCCACTCTATCCACTTTTGACTGTGAAGCACAAAAAGCTGTCATATTTTGGACATATGCGAAGACATGATAGTCTCGAAAAAAGGATAATGGAGGGAAGAATTGAAGGAAAGAGGGGCAGAGGAAGACAAAGGAAATCCTGGACAGATGGCATCAAGGAAGCTACAGGACGGCGCATGGCAGACTGTAACGAGGCTGCAATGGACCGTGAAGGATGGAAGGCCATGACATCCGACCTCTGGAAAGAGATGGAACCCGGATGATGATGATGATGATCCACTGATCGTGCTCAAAGCCCTTTAACAATGAGTCTCTAGTCAACAGCAACACTTAACATGTAGGACGAGGCATGAAGCCTGTTAGGCGATATTCTATTTTAATTTCGATAAACAAAGCCGATAATGAACAGGTACTCATTTTACACCCGAGTACGGTGAGACAATGTGAGTAAAGAGGCTTTCCAGGGACTCAACCATGCGCCGCTCAGAGGAGGGCTCGAACCCAGGACCTTCCGATCCAAATGTGAGTTTCATACCAGTAAACCACATAGCGGCCATAGTACCTACAGAAACCGACGCATACTTATTTGCAGGTCTGATAACCCAAACAGTTATGGAAATACTGTGAAACCAGCATAAAAAACAGTCCATTACAACACTGTTCAATCAGTCTATCATTGTACTCGGTGAACAGACCTGCGGAAATGGGCACGTTGACAAAAACAACATAAAAAAGAATGGCATGATCGCTTACTGGTAATTACTACACTGCTGAATAGACAGTATGCGCTTGGCTAAGAAGCTCACAGCATTGCCATGCGGAAGTAAAACGGACCAACACACAAAACTATGTTGTAACCTTGAGATTTTATAGTCTGGATAAGACAGTTAAGTGAGAATTACTCATAAACCTGGATGGCAAAAATAAAACCCAATAACAAAGACCCGAGTGGTGTCAACTTCATTCTATCTATAGATAGTATGCGCTTGGCTAAGAAGCTCACAACATTGCCATCCGGAAGTATAACGGACCAACACACAAAACTATGTATAACCTTGAACGTTTATAGTCTGGTTAATACAGTTTAGTGAGTATTACTCATAAACCAGTTGTTTACCATTAGCCTTTCTGTGGACCGATAGTCGATGTTTTTGTTTTTGACCTGAAATTCACTCACCACGTCGCGCACGTGCTAAAATGACCTTTTAACCCCTTACTGTGGACAGGAAGTGTGTACATTAATTATTTTGCCATCCGTGTCTTCTTGAACTATTTTCAAGGCAGGAAAACACGATGCAAAATATCATCCATTAATCTACGCGATGTCACGACTTAGTTTAGAACAACGTCCCGTGCCATTGGTCATCTTCAAGCTGGACAGTCTGTGACCAATGTCGCAAGAATGTTTAATATCACAAAAGGAGAACTGTATATTCGTTAGTGGATCGATTTGAAATGACACGAACGGTAAGGGACCGTGATCGACCAAGATATGGGTGTGACTGTTGTGGCGGTTTTGTAGTCAAATGAATGAACTTGTGTGATTCCCCCCCCCCCCCCCCCCCCAAAAAAAAAACAAAAAACAAAACAAAACAAAAAACAAAAACAAAACAAAACAAACAAACAAAAACAAACTAACCCGTGTCAAGCACCTCTGAGCACTATTTGTAGATACTGCCTCTATATCAAATAATAATCATAATAATTATAGAGCAGTAAAATTAGGTGCCCCAAACATAAACAATAACAAGTTGCTAGTGATTTTCGTTAGGGGCCGGAAAAATTTACGCACAATATAGGTCTCCCAATTTTGTAGTTTGAGTTGTAGGCAATACACTTTCAGTATTGAAAATATGTTTACATAAAATCTAACAGTTGCAGAAATAATAATATAAGACTAAATTATTCTGAAAATCAGGCTCCGAATAATTCTCGTTTTGTTCACACCAGCGCAATAATTTGCTGTGGTCTAAAAATAGATAGACTGTAACTTTTGATATATTTTACGTTTGTTCCATAAAATATCCATATCTAGACATTATTTGATGCATGATCGAGTATTTATGAATATGTGTTTCTTTTGCCACCTAACAGCCAAATTTTAAAGGTTATTTTTTTCTATAATTTACATTGGAACTTGAGCTATCAAGACAGGAACATGTGGTTTGCCATGTGCTTCTAGACCTTGTTTACGTTTGGGGCAGCCAACTTTACTGCTCTATAAGAAGGTCGTTGCTTCGTGCCCGAAAGGTACCGAGTTCGAATACTCGCGCTACGCTGTGTGGTCTTGAGCAAGTCACCCAACCCCGCCCTAGCTCAGTGAGAACTACGGCTGACGCCTGGCTGGTCTCAGTCTTCCTTTGGAATACACCCTAGGGACAAATTCTCTTATAGGATTAATAAAGGGACTTTTATTTCTTGTATTCATTTCATTATTGTTTAAGACCGCGAGTGGGCCGTTTTGCATCAACTTTGCGTTGGTTGAACTCTGACCCTGGACTGAGATCAATGGAAACAATTAACAACATGGATGGAGAGATCAGCTTTCGGGAATAAGATTAGCGGAAGAGCAGCGTCCCTTGATTGGACGTCACCCATAGTCTGTGACGTCACCGGCGGACGCGAGGACTACAGCCGCATGCGCACAACCAACATGACGTTCTCTCTCTAATAACTTTTACGCCGTTGACGTCACAGACGATGGGTGACGTCCAATCAAGGGGCGCTACTCTTCCGCTAATCTCATTCCCTATACTTATCGACTATGACGGAATCACACAATGGGAGCGATCTATATTCATGTTTTCGTCCAACCGAGTCATCAATCACATGATTTATTGCTGTCCAACGATTGGATATTTCTTAACAAATGTAAACACGCTGCTTTGTTTATGAAAATTGTACACATACCCGTGTGTCAAGCTGAACAATTGTGACGATTGATATTTCAAATGCTGTGAACACTTTTCACTATTTGGGTCATTTTTGACACAGTTTGCAATGTGACCAATGAGCTCGAGCACATGGAAAGCTAATATAGATCATGCCCATTCTCAGCACGCGTCTTTCGGACTGCGTAGCTTACTTCTACTAGTTGGTTGAATAGATGTCACTAGAATACACCGATCAGACTATAAACGTTTAAGGTGATGCACAGTTTTGTGTGTTGATAAGTTTAATCGGACGGGCAGTTGTTGTGACTATTATACGTCAACGCGTAACATCAACACTAACTCGATGTGACGCTGGTGATCCGATATTAAATTTGTCTATTCCAATTATTGTAGATTTAAATCGATATCAACACCACAATGAGACGATATACGAGAGCAGCTGAGAAGAAATCGATATTTTATGGGTTTCGATAATTAGTTTAGACTATTTCGATATGATTAATATCCTGGGGTCGCCGCCATTTTGGTGTTACATCAAATGACAACAATAACAACAATCATGAATATTCATGATATTTGAGGAAGCTTGTTGATGTCACGCCATTGGTGTGTGCTTTTTGTCAGGTTTTAACACACCCAAACAACATCAATAGCATTTCACGCTCTCCTTACCAGCCATCTTCAGGATTTTCCCCAAAACTTCACACCCAAATATTTTTTTATCACTCAAACACAACAGCAGTAAGTTCTTGCGATAAATAATTTCTTTAGCAAAACATGCTCTACAACACACTGTTCGTTTTCTTTAAATTTTATGATCTACAAAAGAAATTCGAATAAGAAAAATGTTGGTTGTATCGTAAAGAATGTGACGATTTTCCTATAGTTGGTATGGAGAGGGTTAAGCAAAATAAACATGGACATGTCTATAAATAGAATGAAGATGACGTAAGTCAGGTCTTTGTTATTGCTTTATGTCATCCACGTTTATGAGTAATTCTCACTAAACTCTATTAATCAAACTGTGAACGACCAAAATTACAAAAGTTAATGGTCACACGACCAAAATTACAAAAGTTAATGGTCACACATAGTTTCGTGTGTTGGTCCGTTATATTTCCGGATGGCAATTTTGTGAGTTTCTTAGCCAAACGCACACTATCTATAGATGCAATGCGTTTAACTCGACTCATACATATTTGCAGGTCCGATAACTGAACGCAATGGGCATCATACGTCGTGACGTCACACTTTTCTCTCTACCGGTTCAAAACTCTATGGAAGTGTGCAACCAGTCCTTCGGATAATGCACGAACAATAAACAGGTTAAAGATAGCATGCGCTTGGCAAAGAAGCTCAAAACATTGACATCCGGAAGTAGAACGGACCAACACACAAAACGATGTGTAACCTTAAACGTAATAGTCTGGTTAATACAGTTTGTTGAGCATTACTCATAAACGCGGATGGCAAAAAAAAACACAATATCAATGGTTCGAGTGACGTCAACTTCGATTTATCTATAGACAGTTCGAAGATGACGTCACTCTGGTCTTTGTTATTGTTTTTTTTTTTTTGCCATCCGCGGTTATGAGTAATACTCACTAAACGGTATTAACCCGACTATAAACGTTCATGGATACACGGAGTTTTATGTGTTGGTCCGTTATACTTCCGGATGGCAATGTTTTGAGTTTCTTTGCCAAGCGCATGCTATCTATAGATTGAATCTATTTTTACTTTTTACAAAATCGAAATCATAAGGTGGCATAGCCATTGTATTTGCAGGGTGTATAGATAGAATGAAGTTGATGTCACTCAGGTCTTTGTTATTGCTTTTGCCATCCGCGTTTATGAGTAATTCTCACCAAACTACTATCTTTATGAGGATTCTTAGGATTACGACGCTTGCAACACATTTTGGTCATATCAGCGTCCGTAAAAAGGAAGAAAATGGGATAGTAAGAAGTTTTAGAATTACAATTAACGTACACCCAAAGAAAGGTAATACAAATGGGAATTAGTTCAAATAGGGAACAGATGTAGATTCCAAGAGTACACTATCAAAGTACTTAGTTTGAGATCACCTTAAAGTCTCATCCAGACACAAGCACAGGTCCCCACTAGAAGGAATACACTCAAATGCTTACATTATACATTCAAAATAAAAACATAACAATACATAACAGAGAGATGATTTACAAGGAAAAAAAAATATCATCTCCCAAAACAATAACTATGCATTTGACTGTTTCCCTCCCAGCCAGGACTCCGGCCAGGGCCAGGACAAAACCAAGTAATCTCATTCCAAGACAAAGACAGAAAGCAAATTGGAAAACAGATATACAGAGATAGAAGGCACAGTAAGTGCCACCCTGCCCACTATGGGAGGTCAGGAACCCCACCCAGGGAACAATGGTTACACACTTCCAAGTAGATTTGAACCTGTATTCTGACATCAGCTATTGCTCCTAACTATGTGCGCGATTTGATACGGTTGTGATGGACAATGCGTTGGGATGAGAGAATTTCCATTACAACGATGAACCCGTCAAAGTTTAGATTAACAGACCTGCGATTAGGTATACGTCGGGTTGACTACAATTCTCACCCCCTCCCCTTCTCCTTCCCCCGCCCAGGATCAATCGGTCCAAAACACACAAACCTATGTGTAACCTTAAACCTGAGAACTAATCACACAGCTAGATAAGATAAAATATGATAAGTTATTGTATTTTATGGATTCTTTATGGAAATTGTATTTTGTGTTTAGATTTCGCAAAGCAAACGTGCATTTATTTTCAGGTCTGATAACCCAATTCCTCATGGGCCCATTGTTGTCATGGAAATCTCAAAAAAATTTTTTTTTTTAAATGACCCAAAATATTGTCTGGTACAACAATGTTAAACTAGGCCCATAGGTGGGTTCGGATGTCAGACCTGCCTATATGTACACGTCGGTCAAAAACCCGTCGGATGAAATAAAAATCTAAACACCAATCATTCAAACAGAATACATTTGTAAGTAAATACATTAAAAAATAGTAAGCTTTGATATAGCGCAATAGCCACTGAATGTGCTCAAAACGCTTTACAAGGAGTCCCCGACCACAGCAACACGTAACATGTAGAACGAGACATGACGCCTGTTAGGCGAGATTGCAATTTTTTTCCGACAGAGACAGCTGTTAACGGCCAGGTACTCATTTTACACCTGTGTACGGTGAGAGAATATGAGTGAAGAGCCTTTTCCAAGGACTCAATCATGCGTCGTGTGGCTCGAAGCCAGGACCTTCCGGTCCGAGAGCGAGTGCCATACCTCAAGACCAAATAGTCGTATATAAAAGTATTAATAAGCTAATTAAAGAGTGTAACTTGTATAGAAGGTATGCGCTTGGCTAAGAAGCTCACAACATTGCCATCCGGAAGTATAACGGACCAACACACAAAACTGTGTGTATCCATGATCGTTTATAGTCGGGTTAATACAGTTCAGTGAGCGTTACTCATAAACGCGGATGGCAAAAAACAATAACTAAGACCTGAGTGACGTCATCTTCGAACTATCTATACTTTATTATTGATAACTAAATTAAATTGATTTTTTTCCAGATGGCGTAATAATTAAAAAAGACAAAAACGAAAAAAGACCCAAAAAAATTCAACTGATGTATCAGAACTAGTTGAGATAACACATTTATTGTTTAAAATAGATTGATAAATATGATAAATAAATAGATAAATGAATTAATATATATATATATATATATATATATATGAACATTTCAATAAATAAAATAAATATATAGATTTTATTTCTTGATTTAAAAGTCAAATTTTCAAGAAAAAAAAAACGGAAAGAATAATGACGTAAACGATATAGATCAACGTATATTTATTTCAGGTCTGATAACCCAAAATGTTATGGCCCCATTGTTGTCGTGGAAATACTCTCAAACAACGTAAAGTATTGTCCATGACAACGTTGTTAAATCAGGCCCATGATTGTGTTTGCTTACCAGACCTGCAAATAGGTGCACGTTGGTTTATGCCGAGATGTTGAATCTGTCCAACATGAAAAACTTTTACTCTACAGATTTCAATGATATAATTTTATAAAAGCCTTTTCAAGTCTACAATTTACATATAGACAAAAATACATCAAACAATGTCAAGACAAACAAATCAAATTAAAAAAAAAAACGAAATGAAAAAAAAAAGACAAAGAAGGTAGACTGAACAACAACAATGAAAGATAAAAAGCAAATACCCCCCCCCCCCCCCCCCCTTTTTCCAACCAAAAAACAAAAAACAAAAAACAAAAACAAAACAAAACAAAACAAAACTGTGATTGAATTTCGTTTAACTGTTTGTGTACTTACATAGAGAGTTTGTGTACTTACATAGAGAGTTTGTGTACTTACATAGAGAGTTTGTGTACTTACATAGAGAGTTTGTGTACTTACATAGAGAGTTTGTGTACTTACATAGAGAGTTTGTGTCTCAAGCTTTGAGTGTTGATATCCAAGGATAAGTCAGGAAAAACAAAGGATTGATGATTGATGATGTCTGTTTAGTGTGTCCGTTAGTCTATTGTCGTGTGTCCGTGAGGCTGTTTCCGTGTGTCCAGCCAGACTGACTGATGAATGGTGTGAAATCAGATCACTAATACATAAACTGAAACCCTCCTCAACTGGAATCAGGTTCGGCGATCCACACGGCCGCCAAATTGTTTATTCTAACCCAAACTGCCAAGCCATTCCACGGTGTGAAATGGTGCCGATGATTGGTGTGTGTGTGTGTGTGTGTGTGTGTGTGTGTGTGTGTGTGTGTGTGTGTGTGTGGTGCGTGGAGTCGATGGCTGGAAGCAGAATGTGGTCACCTGCAGTGTGAGAGATGAGGGGCTGGTGGGACAAGTCATTGTGTCAGGCGGGGTTTTTAGTGGTGGTGGTCAGGGGTGGATTGTATCATCATCATCATCATCATCATCATCATCATCATCATACATTCATTCATTCATCATTTCATATATATCATTATTATAATCATCTCTCATTCATTATTCATTCTCATTTCATTACTATTCTTCTTCTTCTTCTTCTTCTTCTTCTTTTTTCTTCTTCTTCTTTCTTCTTCTTTTCTCTTCTTCTATTTCTTCTTCTTCTTTTATTATTATTATTATTATTATTATTATTTTATTATTATTATTATTATTATTATTATTATTATTATTATTATTATTATTATTATTATTATTATTATTATTATTATTATTATTATTATTATTATTATTATTATTATTATTATTATTATTATTATATATTATTATTATTATTATTATTATTATTATTATTATTATTATTATTTATTATTATTATTATTATTATTATTATTATTATTATTATTATTATTATTATTATTATTATTATTATTATTATTATTATATATTATTATATTATTATTATTATTATTATTATTATTATTATTATTATTATTATTATTATTATTATTATTTATTATTATTATTATTATTATTATTATTATTATTATTATTATTTATTATTATTATTATTATTATTATTATTATTATTATTATTATTATTATTATTGTTGTTAATTCCATCTTTGGGTTTTGTCAACTATTTCACTGATATTATTTTTAAAAAGACAAGCTTTTAAATACGGCAATATCCACTAAACGTGCTCAAGGCGCTTTACAACGGCAACAGACAGCAACACTTAACATATAGGAGGTGACACGGCGCCTGTTTGGTGATATTGCATTTTGTTTTCAACAGAGGCTACGTTACTTTCGGCCAGATACTCATTTTACACCTGAGTACGATGAGATAATGTGAGTAAGGAGCCTTTTCCAAGAACTCAACCCTGTGCGTAATAATAGTAATAATACTGTCATTGTCCAGGAATTGGTTACAGCAAAGCCATAATACACATACACAGACATACATGATACAAACGGTGCAAACACACACACACACACACACTCAAAAACACATACACACTCACTCGCACAAACCGTGGCCTTCGTCAAGATATGGCCTGATACTGGCTAAAAAAATGGCGTCAAAATGCCAGTCTATGGCCACAAAAGAAAACAAATCGTGAGTTGTGTTCAATAGTTCAACCAATGAAATAACTTG
>NC_088369.1:46352811-46362811 GCF_034508935.2 Berghia stephanieae
TTGTAGCTGTCCGATTGTCCAGGTCTGGAATCTGTACGTGGATGCATGGTGGGGAGGGTGCTTTCGGACATAGCTATCATACGTCGTGTTTGTAGCTGTCCGATTTGTCCAGGTCTGGAATCTGTACGTGGATGCATGGTGGGGAGGGTGCTTTCGGACATAGCTATCATACGTCATGTTTGTAGCTGTCCGATTTGGCCATGTCTGGAATCTGTACGTGGATGCATGGTGGGGTGGGTGCTTTCGGACACAGCTATCATAAAACTGATTTTTGATTTTAGTCTTTCTATTGGGATGGTCATTGAGGCGGTGTGTCTGGTGTCCCTTTCTTGTTTGTAATTTTGTATGTTAGTGTGTGTGTGTAAGTGTGTGTATATGTTAGTGTGTGTATGTGTGTGTGTTAGTGTGTGTATGTGTGTGTGTATATGTTAGTGTGTGTATGTGTGTGTGTATATGTTAGTGTGTGTATGTGTGTGTGTATGTGTGTGTGTGTGTGTGTGTATGTTAGTGTGTGTGCATGTGTGTGTGTCCATCTTGATATGTCGTCGGTTCTTGTCCTTTGCCAGAGTAAAAATTGCTGGTTTTCGTATCCTTGCTTTACGGCGGGGGTCGTTGGGTTATTCAGGGGTCAACATGTTTGATATGGTTTGATTTGACCAAACACGACAGCAGCAATAGGGAAAGAGAAGCGTCCATTGATTGGACGTCACCCATAGTCTGTGACGTCACCGGCGGAAAAGTTATTAGAGAGAGAGAGAACGTCATATTGGTTGTGCGCATGCGTCTCTGGTCCTCGCTTGACGAATGCGCACAACCAACATGACGTTCTCTCTCTATTAACTTTCCCGCCGGTGACGTCACAGACTATGGGAGACGTCCAATCAAGGGACGCTACTCTTCCATTAATCTCGCTCCCTATAGGCGACTCAGCCAAGGTGTAGCAGACAGAGCGCTCATGTTGTTGTTCTTAGCGTCTTTGGGTCTGTACCCCATTTGGTGTTCGCGAGTTTTCCTGGGTTGTTTGTTCCTTGAGGCTACTTCAGCTTTCAGCTATTTTGTGTGTGGGCATGTATATCAAACGTTCTCTCTCTCTCTCTCTCTCTCTCTCTCTCTCTCTCTCTCTCTCTCTCTCTCTCTCTCTTTTTTTTTTTTTTTTTTTTCAATATCTTAACATCGGATGTAGGGGGGCCACTAATAACACTCTTGCTGTCTAGTATTCTTCAATATCTCCGCTCCCCCCCCCCCCCCTCCTTCCCCCATCCCCTACCTTATTCTTGAGAGATATATATAGTTTTTATATCATTACGTCATTCTCTCTCTCTCTCTCTCTCTCTCTCTCTCTCTCTCTCTCTCTCTCTCTCTCTCTCTCTCTATCTCTCCTCTTCCGTCGCACACACACGCACACACACACACGCACACACACAAACACATTTACAAATTTTCACCTATATTATTATAACAATCTAATATAAATATATATGTGTATTTTGTCTTAACTTGAAAAAGGCCAAAGGCCGAAAAGTCGTTTGTTTTGCGTTGTTGATTCATGAGTCAGATTTACTCCCTTTATCTTTATCTCCATTTGGGCACCTCTATTTATCAGTTTTATCAAAAATTCACGTTGTTCTTCTGTGATTCCCTCTAAAGGAGGAACCGATTTCAACATCTCACACGACTCAGTGGTAGATGTGGGAAACGGTTAGCCCCTTTCAATGCAGAAGGAATACCAAAATACACAAAGCGAACCTAGTGAGAACTAATCACTCAAGTAATAGTTGAAAAACAATAACAAAGAGCAAAGAAAAGCAAACTTCCTTCAATCTATTGTTTGTAAACAAACAGATCAATTTGACCGAACAGGCTAGAGGGTGTGTCATAAATCATGTGTTTTGATTGGTCAAAAGGTTAATCTCGTTTTGTGGCGATCTGTCAAAAATTGATATTATTCCAGCTCTCTCATTGGAAAACCCGATCATTTCTTAGTAAATACGTCATCGTTGAATAATGCTTTGAACGCGTGGAATAAAAAAAAATTATTCAACGATGCAGAATATTTTCGCACATTTTATTGGTGTGATATTGGGTGTAAAAGACAGCTGATTGGTAATTATAAATAATCTTGTGGTGCGCATGAATACAAATCCAATGTTTTTAGTTTTGGGTCTAATTTTCATTCAAGCAGAAGGAGAAAGATACAAATTATGGTTAATAGAAATACTAATACCATACCATTTGGTTACAAAATATCTAATAATCTTACTTGTAGGGGGGGAATAAACGTATATTCTTTCATTTCTTTGTATTTATTAGACTCGTATATTTTATCGTGCAATAACGACATACTCGTAAGCTCGTAGTGTTATTGGGCACGATAAAACTAACTCGTTTAATAAATACAAAAGAAAAGAAAGAATTGTCTATCACACCACGGTAGCCTTTGTGACAAAATGATGACATTGTTGTGTTTTGTCCGTGTTCGCTTTCTTTTTTTTTTAAAGAATGAATGAAATTTCGTCGTTTTCAGGTTAACCCTCGCCACACCAGATTAAAAATCATTTGATTGGTTTGTTACTGTGTCCGCGCATGCGTATCCAATAATGGCTAACGTCTGATGACATGGGCAGCTTTGTTTTTCGATGTCCGCGGGGAATACCCGAGTTGTCTGTCGTGCCACTGGTACCCCGTGAGTGGTCGCTGACTGATTTATGGGGAAGACACAATATGTGTCTAGTAGAATTTATTGCTGTCGCTACTGCTTTTATAGATAGAACGAACTTGACGCCACTCAGCTCTTTATTATTGTTTTTGTCCATCCATTTTTATGAGAAGTTCTCATTACATTGTAGTCATCCGACTCTTTATAAACGTTAACGGTTTCACATTGTCTGGTGTATTTGGACGTTGTATCCGGGTGTTGGATGTTATGAGTTGTTTAGCTAAGCGCATAGCATCAATTAAGAGAGAGAAAAAACTCCCGGCAAAACAAACCGCCGTAGAGTGTAAATAATCGTTGATAGCGTGGCTTTGTGGTTTACACTCGCCTTCGAACCAGGAGGTCCGGCGTTCGAGTCACACACACAATAGAGACTCACATTCTCCCTTCGTTATCTCGTTCAGCGCCATTGGCCGTACTGTGATGTGAGAGCAGAATCTGTTCTACTGGCCAATGGCCCCACAGTGTGGCCGGTCTTGAAGAGGGAGAAAAAAACTGTTATCCGTCCTACATGTTAAATATTGCTGTTGGCCAGGGACCCCTTGTAAAGCGCTTTGAGCACGTTTAGTGGATATTGCGCTATATAAAAGCTCATTAAAATAAAATTGATTAACTTTCTACAAAAGTACTACAAATTGAACCAATGGTGTCATTTCCTTCATCAGAACATTCAATATCCCCTAGGGGTGGGGGGTATTTTAATTGAGATTTTGCACCAAATTTGAATGTCACTTTGTCTTAGCTTGTCATTCTCATGCTGCCTCAATCAGGTGTCAGCCATTTTGTGACGGAACTGCAAATGTCACCTTAGCGCTGAAAGAGTTTACAAATTTGTCTATGTCGAAAATAAATCGTATTGTCGTCTAACAGGCATCTTGTGTCCTATTACATGGTAATACTCTTCAACAGTCGTAACGTCACTTCCCTCGGAATGACGCATGGTAACTTAGTAACTGGCTCTAAACTATCGGAACAATGGCGGGCGCCCTTTTAAAAATATTTCTCCTGCGAGCATAAAAGTGTATCCATAGGAGAAAAATATTATATATATGATCATGTTTTGACTTTTAAACATTCTGATCACATGACATATGTAAAGTTCTAGCCAGCATAAAGAATAAAAGGCAAAGATTTTTGTTGTTTAGAACCAAGATGGCCGCCGTTGTCGGGCGACGTGACATCAGACTATTGAAACCAATTGTTACTCTTGGCATCGGCTTCTAATGGTTCTCACACTACCATGTTATGACCATCTATCCAGCTTCTAATGGTTCTCACACTACCATGTCATTACCATCTATCCAGCTTCTAATGGTTCTCACACTACCATGGTATGACCATCTATCCAGCTTCTAATGGTTCTCACACTACCATGGTATGACCATCTATCCAGCTTATAATGGTTCTCACACTACCATGGTATGACCATCTATCCAGCTTATAATGGTTCTCACACTACCATGGTATGACAATCTATCCAGCTTCTAATGGTTCTCACACTACCATGGTATGACCATCTATCCAGCTTATAATGGTTCTCACACTACCATGGTATGACCATCTATCCAGCTTCTAATGGTTCTCACACTACCATGGTATGACGATCTATCCAGCTTCTAATGGTTCTCACACTACCATGGTATGACCATCTATCCAGCTTCTAATGGTTCTCACACTACCATGGTATGACGATCTATCCAGCTTCTAATGGTTCTCACACTATCATGTCATGACGATCTATCCAGCTTCTAATGGTTCTCACACTACCATGGTATGACCATCTATCCAGCTTATAATGGTTCTCACACTACCATGGTATGACAATCTATCCAGCTTCTAATGGTTCTCACACTACCATGTTATGACGATCTATCCAGCTTCTAATGGTTCTCACACTACCATGGTATGACGATCTATCCAGCTTCTAATGGTTCTCACACTACCATGTTATGACGATCTATCCAGCTTCTAATGGTTCTCACACTACCATGGTATGACAATCTATCCAGCTTCTAATGGTTCTCACACTACCATGTTATGACGATCTATCCAGCTTCTAATGGTTCTCACACTACCATGGTATGACCATCTATCCAGCTTCTAATGGTTCTCACACTACCATGGTATGACGATCTATCCAGCTTCTAATATTTCTCACACTACCATGTTATGACCATCTATCCAGCTTCTAATGGTTCTCACACTACCATGTCATTACGATCTATCCAGCTTCTAATGGTGCTCACACTACCATGTCATTACCATCTATCCAGCTTCTAATGGTTCTCACACTACCATGGTATGACGATCTATCCAGCTTCTAATGGTGCTCACACTACCATGTCAATACCATCTATCCAGCTTCTAATGGTTCTCACACTACCATGCCATTACCATCTATCCAGCTTCTAATGGTTCTCACACTACCATGTTATGACGATCTATCCAGCTTCTAATGGTGCTCACACTACCATGTGTTGACCATCTATCCAGCTTCTAATGGTTCTCACACTACCATGTCATGACCATCTATCCAGCTTCTAATGGTTCTCACACTACCATGTCATGACGATCTATCCAGCTTCTAATGGTTCTCACACTACCATGTCATGACCATCTATCCAGCTTCTAATGGTGCTCACACTACAATGTCATGACCATCTATCCAGCTTCTAATGGTCCTCACACTACCATGTCATGACGATCTATTCAGCTTCTAATGGTTCTCACACTACCATGTCATGACCATCTATCCAGCTTCTAATGGTGCTCACACTACCATGTCATGACCATCTATCCAGCTTCTAATGGTGCTCACACTACCATGTCATGACGATCTATCCAGCTTCTAATGGTTCTCACACTACCATGTCATGACCATCTATCCAGCTTCTAATGGTGCTCACACTACAATGTCATGACCATCTATCCAGCTTCTAATGGTGCTCACACTACTATGTCATGACGATCTATTCAGCTTCTAATTGTGCTCACACTACCATGTCATGACGATCTATCCAGCTTCTAATGGTGCTCACACTACCATGTTATGACGATCTATCCAGCTTCTAATGGTGCTCACACTACCATGTCATGACGATCTATTCAGCTTCTAATGGTGCTCACACTACCATGTCATGACGATCTATCCAGCTTCTAATGGTGCTCACACTACCATGTCATGACCATCTATCCAGCTTCTAATGGTGCTCACACTACCCTGTCATGACGATCTATTCAGCTTCTAATGGTGCTCACACTACCATGTCATGACGATCTATCCAGCTTCTAATGGTTCTCACACTACCATGTCATGACCATCTATCCAGCTTCTAATGGTTCTCACACTACCATGTTATGACCATCTATCCAGCTTCTAATGGTTCTCACACTACCATGTTATGACCATCTATCCAGCTTCTAATGGTTCTCACACTACCATGTCATTACCATCTATCCAGCTTCTAATGGTTCTCACACTACCATGTCATGACGATCTATTCAGCTTCTAATGGTGCTCACACTACCATGTCATGACGATCTATCCAGCTTCTAATGGTGCTCACACTACCAAGTTATGACGATCTATCCAGCTTCTAATGGTGCTCACACTACCATGGTATGACGATCTATCCAGCTTCTAATGGTGCTCACACTACCATGTCAATACCATCTATCCAGCTTCTAATGGTGCTCACACTACCATGTCATGACTATCTATTCAGGACAAAAACTCATTACCACACCCGTGCACCGTCTCAAACCCTTCCCGAAGCTTCGTCACAACACACCGGTCAACTAGATGCTCTACGGTTAGGGTTCTTGACCACAACGGGTACATGCTGGACAGGTGGCACGTCCCCACTGATGAAGTGAGGCTCTTGGCTACAACGATGTTATAACGGCCAGGTATTCATTTTACACCTGAGTACGGTGAGAGATTGTGAGTAAAGAGTGAGTAAAGAGTCTTTTTCAGGGACTCAAATATGGGCAAAAGCGAGATTCGAACCCAGGATCTTCCGTTCCGAAAACGAGTGTCAAACCACAGGACCACATAGCCGCACTACAACAAAAAAAAACAGCGCAATATCCACTAGTTGTGCTCAAAGCGCTTTTAAACAAGGATTATCTGCCCATCAGCAAAACATAACAAATAGGAGAGACATGCAGCCTGTGAGGCGCATTGTAAAATAAAAAGATCTCAACATAGACAATGTTGTGACCAGCCATTTGACATCTGGGCACGGTCAGAGACTGTGAGAGAAAAGAGTTTATTTTTTCCCCAAGGATACAAATTTGCGCCGTTCAGAGCAATGCTCGAACCCCGGACCAAGCAATCCGTCAGCGAGCGTCATACCACATGAACATAAAACCCTTTAGAATAACAACAACAAAATTGAACTTTAAAATTGAGCTTTTATACAGGGCAATAGCAACTAAACGTGCTCAGAGTGCTTTATAACTAGCCCTGGACAGCAGCGACACTTAACATGTAGGATGTGACATGACGCCTGTTAGGCGATATTACAATTTTTTCGGACAGAGACAACGCTGTTAACGACCAGGTACTCATTTTACACTAAGTACGGTTAAAGAAAGTGAGTGGAAAGTCTTTTCCAAGGACTCAACAATGCGTCAATGGAGGCTCTAACCCAGGACGTTTGATCCGTAAGCGAGTGCCATCCCACACGAACATAAAGCCCTCCAGAACAACAAAAGATGTTTCATTGGTAATACATACAAAGCTGCGTGAAATTTCAAAAATCCATCGTTACAAACGGAAAAAAAAAGAAACTGTCACTTTAAATATCTTTAGAAATGCCCTGAACACCATCCAAAAATTCCCCAAAGTCCTGAATAGAGGTTCCAAGGAGCATCAATTTCCTTTTCAATAAGAGTTATTCAGTCAAAGAAGCGAATTTTGTTCTGTAGCGGGGCCAAAACAATGCGTATTTGTACGGATTTTTCCTTGTACTAGGCGGGTCTGTAAATTAATTTCAAACCGGTCTGGATAAAGTAAGATGAAATTGCGGCTATGTGGTCTAGTGGTTATGACACTCGCTTTCGGATCGGAAGGTCCTGAGATCGAGCCTCGCTCGGCTCATAGTTGAGTCATTGGAAAACATTCTTTAGTCACATTCTCTCACCGTACTCAGGTGTAAAATGAGTACCGTGCCGTCATTAGCGTTGTCTCTGTCGAAAAAAAAATTGTATTATCGTCTAACAGGCGTCATGTCTCGTTCTTTATGTTACGTGTTGCTGTTGGTCAGGGACACTTTGTAAAATCCAGCATGAAGAATAAAAAGTACCGATTTTCTTAGTTCAGAACCAAGCCGCTGGTTGCTGGGCGGATGTGACATCAGACAATTGAATCCAATTGACGATTGGTTGTACAAGACACGTGATTCATTGCCATTACATTTTAAACGATCCACGTGACCAGGTTGATTTCCTCTGACCGTTATTCTAAATAACACATAAAATATCAATGGGTGTAATTTATCTCTTGGACTCATTTTGAAAGGAATGAATATAGACCACAAGATAGATGCTTGTACCGTACAAACCATTAGTCAAATATAAAGCCATTCGACACATAAACAACATCATAAAATGATAACAAGTAACTGTGATGAAGTAAGCATGGTTTTAGATCAAAGAGATCATGCATTACTCAACTTTTACAGGTGATGGAGGATTTTACCAAGTGAATTGATCGTGATCAATGTATTGATGTTGTTTATCTTGATTTCCGCAAGGCTTTTGATTCTGTACCTCATGAGAGATTATTCATTAAACTAAAAACATATGGATTTAAAGGGAATATCTTTAACTGGGTTAAAGACTTTCTTAATAATCGAATACAAAGGGTCATTGTCAATGGTGTGGGGTCGGATTTTAAGAATGTAATTAGCGGTGTACCCCAAGGAAGCGTATTGGGACCACTTTTATTTCTTTTATATATAAATGATTTACCATGTGGCATAATTCAGCCTGCAAACTGTTTGCAGACGATACAAAGATCTATAGTACAACTGAACATCATAACATTCTACAAAATGATATATTTTCACTTTTCAAATGGTCTACAACATGGCATTTGGATTTTAATGTTTCGAAATGTAAAGTATTACATATAGGAAAAAATAATCCATGTCATAATTATTTTACCGATACTTCTATGTCAAATCTACTTTCCGTTGTGCCTTATGAAAAGGATGTGGGAGTTACTTTTGATTCACATTTGAATTTTGATTTACATATTGATAATTGTGTAAGCCGTGCAAACAGAATGATGGGAATAATATATAGAACCTTTATAAGTCTTGATAAAACCACATTTTTATATTTGTATAAATCGCTCGTTCGACCAATTCTAGAATACGGAAATTGCATCTGGAGCCCATTATATAAAAGACAATCTATTAGTATTGAAAGTGTACAGAGGAGAGCTACCAAAAAAATTTATACAATACAGTATTTATCTTATAAGGAAAGGTTAGAATTTCTTGACTTACCCAGTTTGAAATATAGAAGAATTCGTGGGGATTTAATTCAGGTTTATAGATTGGTACATGGTCTGGATAGGATAGACTTTTCTGATTTTTTTTCATATTCTAATATTACTTTTACTAGAGGGGACAAGTTTAAGATTTTTGTCTCTAGATGCAAAACAAACATAAGACAAAACTGGTTCGGTATTCGTATTGTCCAGAAATGGAACAGTTTGAAATTTGAAACAAAGAATGCAAAATCTATGGATTATTTCAAGGTGTTAATAGACAGGGAATTATATGATGGGAGATTTATATATGACGAATAATACTTGTTTGCTCTGCTGTTGACATGGCTTTCAATCTTGTATGTATATTTTATGCATTATTATATTATTATGGTTATCTTCTATACGCGTGTGTATGTGTGTGTGTGTGTGTGTGTGTGTTGTGTGTGCGCTTTGCATGTCACGGTTAAAGATATATGTTTGTACACCACATGAGTACATTTAAGTTGAAATACTATCTTTACCACGTGTATCATTATTGTAATATTTGATCAATAGATTTATGGCATTACTAATTAATATTAAGGGCATTCAAAGGATCTAATCCTATTTTGCTCTATACCACATGTTATGTTATGTTATGTTATTATTATTATTATCATTATTATCATTATCATTATTATTATCCCCCCCCCCACCCTCAATTATGTCACAAAAATTCCCCAAACAAGTGAAATTATGCCACAACTGATGCCGGAAACGACAAATTATGCGTCCAAATAATG
>NC_088369.1:46367811-46397811 GCF_034508935.2 Berghia stephanieae
AATATCCATAAAATTACGTCAAAAGACAAGTCGTTGGCCACAAAAGAATAACAAATCGTGAGTTGTATTCAACAGTTCAACCCATGGGATCAGTTATTTCTTTAAGATCTACTAACGACAACTCACGTGACGCTGTACGAACTTTTAAAAATGGCGTCAAAGGATAAGTCCTAATGGGTCCTCGCGTTGCCATCGTTAACTTACCTGATATTAAAACCCACTAAGACCCATTGTTGACGTCATTTTTAGGATTCTGGCCCGCCTAGTGAGTTGTCGTTAGTAGAGCTCAAGGAAACAAGTGTTCCCATTGGTTAAACTATTGAATACAACTCACGATTTATTTTCTTTTGTGGCAAAAGACTGGCATTTTGACGTCATTTTTTGGCCAGTGTCAGACATTCAGTTAACAATGGCTACGCACTAACCAAGACATTACATACAAATACAAGGCCTAAACCACGCAATAAATATAAAAGGTAATCGTGAGTTGTACTCAATAGTTCAACCCTTGGGACCACATATTTCATAGAGAACCAATAACGTCCAATGACTCGGCGGTGCAATAATTTCAAAAAGACGCCAAAACGCAAGTCCTAGTGACAGTGTATCGCCAGTCCTCCCGACAATGAACAATCAATGAATGGGGTAAATTGAAAATAAACAACAACAAAAAATGTGAGCTTTTATATAGCCCAATATCCACTTAACGTGCTCAAACCGCTTTACAAAGGGTCCCTGACGTACAGCAGCGCGTAACATGTTTAATGCGACATGACGCCTGTAAGGCGAAATTACATTCATTTTCCGACAAAGACAGCGCTGTTAACGGCCAGGTACTAGTACTAGTACTACTTATCCGCCTATAGCTTTATAGTATAGAGGAGTGGGCGCAATATAAATAAATTTCATTGCTATTATTAATACTCATTTTACACCGGAGTACGGTGAAAGAATGGGAGTAAAAAGTCATTTCCAAGGACTCAACTTTGCGCCGAACGAGGCTCAAACCCAGGAACTCCGATCTGAAAGCGAATGTCATGCCCCAAGACCACATAGCACATATTGAATCATAAAGTAGAATAGTTATTTTGGTTACAAGGAGTATTGAGTCACTCAACGCCTTACCATCACCCTAAGGCTTATGACGAACGTCAACAACAACAAATACTCTCCTACGACGAAAATAAAACCAATGTTGCAAATTAATGACGTCATTTGTACTAGAGGAAGCTCACGAGAGACCAGTTTGCCAGCTTGTACAATCTAAAAGTTTCTTATAAAATTGAATTGACATCAAGTTCTCTCTGCCAGGTATTTATCCCATACCGACCTATCGAAGAAAATTCTGCCCCAAACCGACATATAAGTATCGTATACCGACCTCCTCTGCTTTTGATGCATCAATATGGTTCAAAATCTATTTTCAATTAAGACAAATGATTCGGAGGTGGACACAACGTTTGTGGTGCTATCGACAGGGCGAAGTACTTGTGGCTTATACCAACATCCTTCCAACTACATTTTTGGACCATCCCCTTACCGACCACCGACCATCCCCTTACCGACCACCGACCATCCCCTTACCGACCATCCCCTTACCGACCATCCCCTTACCGACCATCCCCTTACCGACCACGACCATCCCCTTACCGACCACCGACCATCCCTTACCGACCACCGACCATCCCCTTACCGACCACCGACCATCCCTTACCGACCACCGACCATCCCTTACCGACCACCGATCATCCCCTTACCGACCACCGACCATCCCCTTACCGACCACCGACCACCCCTTACCGACCACCGACCACCCCTTACCGACCATCCCCTTACCGACCATCCCCTTACCGACCATCCCCTTACCGACCATCCCTTACCGACCATCCCCTTACCGATCACCGACCATCCCCTTACCGACCACCGACCATCCCTTACCGACCACCCCTTACCGACCATCCCCTTACCGACCACCGACCATCCCCTTACCGACCACCCCTTACCGACCACCCTTTACCGACCACCGACCATCCCCTTACCGACCACCGACCACCCCTTACCGACCACCGACCATCCCCTTACCGACCACCGACCACCCCCTTACCGACCACCGACCACCCCTTACCGACCACCGACCATCCCCTTACCGACCACCGACCACCCCTTACCGACCACCGACCATCCCCTTACCGACCACCGACCATCCCTTACCGACCACCCCTTACCGACCATCCCCTTACCGACCACCGACCACCCCCTTACCGACCACCGACCATCCCCTTACCGACCACCCCTTACCGACCACCGACCACCCCCTTACCGACCACCGACCATCCCCTTACTGACCACCGACCATCCCCTTACCGACCACCGACCACCCCTTACCGACCACCGACCATCCCCTTACCGACACCGACCATCCCCTTACCGACCACGACCATCTACCGACCACCGACCATCCCCTTACCGACCACCGACCCATCCCCTTACCGACCACCGACCATCCCCTTACCGACCACCGACCATCCCCTTACCGACCATCCCCTTACCGACCACCGACCACCTTACCGACCATCCCTTACCGACCACCGACCATCCCTTACCGACCACCGACCATCCCCTTACCGACCACCGACCATCCCCTTACCGACCACCGACCATCCCCTTACCGACCATCCCCTTACCGACCACCGACCATCCCCTTACCGACCACCGACCATCCCCTTACCGACCACCGACCATCCCCTTACCGACCACCGACCATCCCCTTACCGACACCGACTCCCCTTACCGACCACCGACCATCCCCTTACGACCACCGACCATCCCTTACCGACCACCGACCACCCCCTTACCGACCACCGACCATCCTTACCGACCACCGACCATCCCCTTACCGACCACCGACCATCCCTTACCGACCACCGACCACCCCTTACCGACCACCGACCATCCCCTTACCGACCACCGACCACCCCTTACCGACCACCGACCATCCCCTTACCGAACCGACCACCCCTTACCGACCACCGACCATCCCTTCACCACCCCCTTACCGATCACCGACCATCCCCTTACACCACGACACCCCTTACCGACACACACCATCCCCCTTACCGACCACCGACCATCCCTTACCGACCACATCCCCTTACCGACCACCGACCATCCCCTTACGACCACTCGACCACCCACCTTACCGCACCACACCCGACATCCCCTTACCGACCACCGACCATCCCTTACCGACCAACCGGACCATACCCTTACCTGACCCACGAACCACCCTACATCCGCCTCCCTTACCGACCACCGACCATCCCTTACCCGACACCCTTACCACCCACATCCCCTTACGCCCACCTAGACCACCACTCTTACTACGTACCATCCCCTTAACCGACCACTTACGCACCACCATCCCTTACCGACCACCGACCATCCCCTTACGACACCACCTCCTTACGCGACTTACGACCATCCCCTTACGACCACCTCCATCCTTACCGACCACCGACCACCTCCTTTACGCGACCACCGAACCATCCCCTAGTCCGTCACTCCACGACTTACGACCATTCCCAAGTTCGTTCCCCCACTGACCACCGACATCCTTACCGACCACCCATCCTTACCCACGTACACCACTCCACTGACCGCACATCCCCTTACACCACCGACGTCATCCCACTTAACCACCACATTCGCACCATCCCCACTTAACCACCTCACAGCGTACCATCCCCTTACCACCACACATCCCCTTTCACTCCCACTGAACCACCTCACTATCCGGCATCCCCTACCGACCACCGACATTCCCCTTACCGACCACCGACGCATCCCCTTACCGACCATGTCGTCACTCCCCTTACATACTGTCACCTAACCCTCGTCCCCCACACACCGACTCATCCCCTTAACCACCACATGTCGTCCATCCCCATTACGACCACCGACCTATCTCTGTCATCCATTACCACCACTTCGTCACCCCCCTTACCGACCATCCAGCCATCCCCTTACGACACCGCCACTCTCCGTTACCGACATCCCCTTACCGAACCACCGTACCATAGTCTCTGGTTCACCTCCCACTAGTAACCACCTGACATAGTCTCTGGTTCATCCCACTAGTAACCACCACATAGTCTGTCACCCCACTAGTAACCACCTCACATTGTTCTGGTTCACTCCCCACTGTAACCACCTCACATAGTTCTGGTTCACTCCCCACTAGTAACCACTCACATAGTTCTGGTTCACTCCCCACTAGTAACCACCTCACATAGTCTGGTTCACTCCCCACTAGTACCACCTCACATTCTGGTTCACTCCCCACTAGTAACCACCTCACATAGTTCTGGGTTCACTCCCACCCAGTAACCACCTACATTGTTCTGTGTTCACTCCCCATAGTAACCACCTCACATAGTTCTGGTTCACTCCCCACTAGTAACCACCTCACATAGTTCTGGGTACACTCCCCACTAGTACCCACCTCACATAGTTCTGGTTCACTCCCCACTAGTAACCACCTCACATAGTTCTGGGTTCACTCCCCACTAGTAACCACCTGACATAGTCTCTGGTTCACTCCCCACTAGTAACCACCTCACATAGTTCTGGGTTCACTCCCCACTAGTAACCACCTCACATAGTTCTGGTTCACTCCCCACTAGTAACCACCTCACATAGTTCTGGTTCACTCCCCACTAGTAACCACCTCACATAGTTCTGGTTCACTCCCCACTAGTAACCACCTCACATAGTCTCTGGTTCACTCCCTACTGGTACCCACCTCACATAGTTCTGTGTTCACTCCCTACTAGTAACCACCTCACATAGTTCTGGTTCACTCCCACTAGTAACCACCTCACATAGTTCTGGGTTCACTCCCCACTAGTAACCACCTCACATAGTTCTGGGTTCACTCCCCACTGGTACCCACCTCACATAGTTCTGGGTTCACTCCCCACTAGTAACCACCTCACATGTTCTGGTTCACTCCCCACTAGTTACCACCTCACATAGTTCTGGGTTCACTCCCCACTAGTAACCACCTCACATAGTCTCTGGTTCACTCCCCACTAGTAACCACCTCACATAGTTCTGGTTCACTCCCCACTAGTAACCACTCACATAGTTCTGTGTTCACTCCCCACTAGTAACCACCTCACATAGTTCTGGTTCACTCCCACTAGTAACCACCTCACATGTTCTGTGTTCACTCCCACTGTAACCACCTCACATATTCTGGTTCACTCCCCACTAGTAACCACCTCACATGTTCTGGTTCACTCCCCACTGGTAACCACCTGACATAGTCTCTGGTTCACTCCCCACTAGTAACCACCTCACATAGTTCTGGTTCACTCCCCACTAGTAACCACCTCACATAGTTCTTGTTCACTCCCCACTGTACCACCTCACATAGTTCTGGGTTCATCACACACATCGCCCCACTAGTAACCACCTCACATAGTTCTGGTTCACTCCCCACTAGTAACCACCTCACATAGTCTCTGGTTCACTCCCCACTAGTAACCACCTCACATAGTTCTGGTTCACTCCCACTAGTAACCACCTCACATAGTTCTGTGTTCACTCCCTACTAGTAACCACCTCACATAGTTCTGGTTCACTCCCCACTAGTAACCACCTCACATAGTTCTGGGTACACTCCCCACTAGTACCCACCTCACATAGTTCTGGGTTCACTCCCCACTAGTAACCACCTCACATAGTTCTGGGTTCACTCCCCACTAGTAACCACCTCACATAGTTCTGGTTCACTCCCCACTAGTAACCACCTGACATAGTCTCTGGTTCACTCCCCACTAGTAACCACCTCACATAGTTCTGTGTTCACTCCCCACTAGTAACCACCTCACATAGTTCTGTGTTCACTCCCCACTAGTAACCACCTCACATGTTCTGTGTTCACTCCCCACTAGTAACCACCTCACATAGTCTCTGGTTCACTCCCCACTAGTAACCACCTGACATAGTCTCTGGTTCACTCCCCACCAGTAACCACCTCACATAGTTCTGGGTTCACTCCCCACTAGTAACCACCTCACATAGTTCTGGTTCACTCCCCACTAGTAACCACCTCACATAGTTCTGGTTCACTCCCCACTAGTAACCACCTCACATAGTTCTGGTTCACTCCCCACTAGTAACCACCTACATAGTCTCTGGTTCACTCCCCACTAGTAACCACCTCACATAGTTCTGTGTTCACTCCCCACTAGTAACCACCTCACATAGTTCTGGTTCACTCCCCACTAGTAACCACCTACATGTTCTGGTTCACTCCCCACTGTAACCACCTCACATAGTTCTGGTTCACTCCCCACTAGTAACCACCTCACATAGTCTCTGGTTCACTCCCCACTAGTAACCACCTCACATAGTTCTGGTTCACTCCCCACTAGTAACCACCTCACATAGTTCTGGTTCACTCCCCACTAGTAACCACCTACATAGTCTCTGGTTCACTCCCCACTAGTAACCACCTCACATAGTTCTGGGTTCACTCCCCACTAGTAACCACCTCACATAGTTCTGGTTCACTCCCCACCTAGTAACCACCTCACATAGTTCTGGGTTCACTCCCCACTAGTAACCACCTCACATAGTTCTGGTTCACATCCCCACTAGTAACCACCTCACATAGTTCTGGTTCACTCCCCACTGGTAACCACCTCACATAGTTCTGTGTTCACTCCCCACTGTACCACCTCACATAGTCTTGGTTCACTCCCCACTAGTAACCACCTCACATAGTTCTGGGTTCACTCCCCACTGTAACCACCTCACATAGTTCTGGTTCATTCCCACTAGTAACCACCTCACATAGTCTCTGGTTCACTCCCCACTAGTAACCACCTCACATAGTTCTGTGTTCACTCCCCACTAGTAACCACCTCACATAGTTCTGAGTTCACTCCCCACTAGTAACCACCTCACATCGTTCTGTGTTCACTCCCGACTGGTAACCATCTGACATAGTCTCTGGCTCACTCCCCACCAGTAACCACCTCACATAGTTCTGGGTTCACTCCCCACTGGTAACCATCTGACATAGTCTCTGGTTCACTCCCCACCAGTAACCACCTCACATAGTTCTGGGTTCACTCCCCACTAGTAACCACCTCACATAGTTCTGGGTTCACTCCCCACTAGTAACCACCTCACATAGTTCTGTGTTCACTCCCCACTGGTAACCACCTCACATAGTTCTGTGTTCACTCCCCACTAGTAACCACCTCACATAGTCTTGGTTTACTCCTTACTAGTAACCACCTCACATAGTTCTGGGTTCACTCCCCACTGGTAACCACCTCACATAGTTCTGGGTTCACTCCCCACTGCTACCCACCTCACATAGTCTCTGGTTCACTCCCCACTAGTAACCACCTCACATAGTCTCTGGTTCACTCCCCACTAGTAACCACCTCACATAGTCTCTGGTTCACTCCCCACTAGTAACCACCTTACATAGTCTATGGTTCACTCCCCACTAGTTACCACCTCACATAGTTCTGGGTTCACTCCCCACTGGTACCCACCTCACATAGTTCTGGGTTCACTCCCCACTAGTAACCACCTCACATAGTTCTGGGTTCACTCCCCACTAGTAACCACCTGACATAGTTCTGGGTTCACTCCCTACTAGTAACCACCTCACATAGTCTCTGGTTCACTCCCTACTGGTACCCACCTCACATAGTTCTGTGTTCACTCCCTACTAGTAACCACCTCACATAGTCTCTGGTTCACTCCCCACCAGTAACCACCTCACATAGTTCTGGGTTCACTCCCCACTAGTAACCACCTCACATAGTCTCTGGTTCATTCCCACTAGTAACCACCTCACATAGTTCTGGGTTCACTCTCCACTAGTAACCACCTCACATAGTCTCTGGTTCATTCCCACTAGTAACCACCTCACATAGTTCTGGGTTCACTCCCCACTAGTAACCACCTCACATAGTCTCTGGTTCATTCCCACTAGTAACCATCTGACATAGTTCTGGGTTCACTCCCCACGAGTAACCACCTCACATAGATCTGTGTTCACTCCCCACTGGTACCACCTGACATCGTTCTGTGTTCACTCCCCACTAGTAACCACCTCACATAGTCTCTGGTTCACTCCCCACTAGTAACCACCTCACATAGTTCTGGGTTCACTCCCCACCAGTAACCACCTCACATAGTTCTGGGTTCACTCCCCACTAGTAACCACCTCACATTGTTCTGGGTTTACTCCCCACTGGTAACCACCTGACATAGTCTCTGGTTTACTCCCCACTGGTACCCACCTCACATAGTTCTGGGTTCACTCCCCACTAGTAACCACCTCACATAGTCTCTGGTTCACTCCCCACTAGTAACCACCTCACATAGTTCTGGGTTCACTCCCCACTAGTAACCACCTCACATAGTTCTGGGTTCACTCCCCACTGGTAACCACCTCACATTGTTCTGGGTTCACTCCCCACTGGTACCCACCTCACATAGTTCTGGGTTCACTCCCCACTGGTAACCACCTCACATAGTCTATGGTTCACTCCCCACTAGTAACCACCTCACATAGTTCTGAGTTCACTCCCCACTAGTAACCACCTGACATAGTTCTGTGTTCACTCCCCACTAGTAACCACCTCACATAGTCTCTGGTTCACTCCCCACTGGTAACCACCTCACATTGTTCTGGGTTCACTCCCCACTGGTACCCACCTCACATAGTTCTGGGTTCACTCCAATCTGGTACCCACATTCCTTAGTCCCCAGGTCAATCCCCACTGGCGCCCTGCTCCTCTCATCTCTGGTTTACTCCCCCTGGTGTCCACCTCACACAGTTCTGGGATTACTCTCCACTGGTGCAACCTCCCATGGTCCCTGGCCAGAGTCTTTGGCTGGGAAGGAAACAGTCAAATGCATGGTTATAGCTTTGGGAGATTATATTTTTTTCCTTGTAAATCATCTCTCTGTTATGTATTATTATTGAGTTTTTAAAAAAAAATTTAACACATGATTTGTAAACATTTGAGTGTATTCGTCTTAGTGGGATCTTATACTGGTTTCTGGGTTCTGGGTGAGACTTCTAGGTGATCTCAAACTAAGTACTTTGACAGTGAGCTCTTGGAATCTACATCTGTTTCCTATTTGAACCAATTCCTCTTTGTCTTACCTTTTCTTGGGTGCTTTAATTGTAATTCTAGAACTTTTTACTATCCCATGTTCTTCCTTTTTACCGGCGCTGATATGACCGCAAGCGCCGTAAAACCCTTAAAAATAAACAAACAAACAATCCTCAGGAAAGGGAAAGCTTCGTTTTCATCAACTTCAGAATATCTCCAAAAACTTTGGTCCACAAACAGGCCAGCAGAGGTCATGTTACGACTGATATCGCGATGACCTGGTTGGAAAAAAGATAAAATCTATTTTGATATAAGGAAACGAACTCTATCATATCGCAATCCTGTGACCCCTAACTGACCCGAAATCAAATCTACGCTGTGACTCATCGCCTCAAAACGTTATTATGTCGGGACAAACCGGATTATGTCAATAATAATTTTAGAAACGTTAAAATGATAAGAAATACAAGATTTTAGGTTTTTCTAATCATTATGAGCGACGATATCGACTGCTTTTACTAGTGTGGCTATGATGAGGTCTTGTGGTATGACACTGGCATTCGGATCGGAGGGGCCTGGGTTTGAGCCTCTCTTAGAGTGGCGCACAGTCGAGTCCTTGGAAAAGGCTCTTTATTCATTTAACTCTCACCATTCTCTAGTGTAAAATGAGTACTTGGCCGTTAACAGCGTTGTCTCTGTCCGGAGAAAAAAAAAGTAATATCGCCTCACAGGCGTCATGTCTCGTTCTTAATGTTATGTGTTGGTGTTGGCCTTGGACCCTTGATGAGGCGCCTTGAGCAGGTCGAGTGGATATCGAGTTATATAAAGGCTCAGGTTTAATATTAAAGCATTTACATTTTACACAAGTGTCACAGTAAGAACTATGAATTCTATTTCTCCTATCTCAACCATTCGACCATTTTGAGATGGTGGGTTCTATTTTGAGATTGAATTTCCTTTGGTTTCTAGATTTGCGATTTACTGAATAGTATTTATGTATTATCTATTTATCCACATTTACCAGACCAGTACCGATAGATAGAATGAAGTTGGCGTCACTCGGGTCCTTGTTATTGGTTTTTGCCATCCGCGTTTATGAGCAATTCTCACTAAACTGTATTAACCAGAATATAAACGTTTAAGGTTACAAATAGTTTTGTGTGTTGGTCCGTAATACTTCCGGATGACAATGTTGTGAGCTTCTTAGCCAAGCGCATACTTTCTATATCAGTGCCGTGGCTTATCTTACAGCTTAATAAGCTGTGTGATTTGTGAGTGTTATTCACACGCAAACCTCTTGCTTAAATTGGGGTTAATTATATTGAATTGTAAATTCATACAATTGATGGTTTGCCCGTACTAAGCATTAACCAATCAGAATCTTTCCTGCCATTTACCCCGTTTTAAGCCCTTGACTATTTATTTCCTGTATGAAAAGGCCTGAGATACCCTTAGTAATGTCAAACACACAAATAGTCCAGTTATGTCCAGTTAGTGAGTAGTTCTCACAATCCTTTGACACACTGACAAAGGAATTCGATCGCAAAACCTGACGACACGATGCAATTTTTTTCAATCATCTGTGTTAAAATGGGCATGATCTATATTACCTTTCCATGTGCTCGAGGTCATAGGTCACATTGCAAAGTGTGCTCAAAATGACCCACATAATGAAACGTATTTACAGCTTTTGAAAATTCTAGAATCACGATTGGTCATTTTGTTCAGAATGACACATGAGTATGTGTACAGTTTTTATAAACAAAACAGAATGTTTACATTTGTTAAGAATCATCCAATCATTGGACAGCAACGAATCATGTGATTGTTGACTGTGTTGGACGAAAACATGAAAATAGATGAGATCGCTCCCATTGCGAGTGATGCTCAGGATCTGTGGGCTGTTTAATTCTCTTCGGGTCACGGCCAGTGGTTGATTTCAGCGCCAAAATATACTTTATTTTTAACTTTCGAGTAAAAAATATAACAACTTAATAAACTTAAAACTTAATAAAATTTACGATAACTGACGTAATTTTCAAAAGTGTATACATTGTATGTTGATTGAAGAACTGACGGCTCATACTATAGATAGAATGCGCTTTGCCAAGGATTTCACAACATTGCCATCCGGAAGTATAACGGACCAACACAAAAAACTGTGTGTATCCATGAACGTTTATAGTCGGGTTAATATAGTTCGGTGAGCATTACTCATAAACGCGGATGGCAAAAAACAATAACAAAGACCTGAGTGACGTCATCTACGAACTATCTATAGATAGAACGAAGATGACGTCACTCGAGTCTTTGGGTCTTTTTGCCATCCGCGTTTAAAAGTCATTCCCACTAAGCTGTATTAACCAGACTATAAACGTTCATGGTTACACAGAGTTTTGTGTGTTGGTCCGTTTACAACATTGCCATCCGGAAGTACAACGGACCAACACACAAAAGTGTGTGTAACCATGATCTTTTATTGTCTGGTTAATACAGGTTGGTAAGAATTACTCATAAAAGCGGATGGCAAAAAACAATAACAAAGATCTGATTGACGTCAACTTCGAACTATCTATAGCTCACAACATTGCCATCCGGAAGTATAACGGACCAACACATAAAACCATGAACGTTTATAGTCTGGTTAATACAGTTTAGTGAGAATTACTCATAACCGCGGATGGCAAAAACAATAACAAAAACCTGAGTGACGTCATCGTCATCTATTGTTTTGGTATTGATGCTATTCGTGTAGGTAAAATACTCACAACATCCGCCTAAGGAGGAAATAACGTACCGACGCACACAACAACGAGTAACTTTTAACGGCTATGGATAGTATGCGGTTGGCTAACATTGCCACCCGGATGTATAACGGATCATCACATAAAACTATGTGTAACCTTGAACTTTTATAGTCTGGTTAATACAGTTTAATGAGAATTACTCATATACGTGGATGGCAATAAACAATAACAAAGACTTGAGTGACGTCAACTTCATTCTAGCTATAATCTGATTGATGTAATTTAGTGAGAACTAATCACTAAAATGACTGTCAAGAAACAATAACGAACAGCTGAGTGACGTCAAGGTTGTTCCTTCTATTCTAAAAAATGGTGAAAACAAAATTTAAGCTCATCCCACCAAACAGGCGTCTCCGTCACAGAGCTGTCCCAAGGACAGAGTATTGTCGACAGTGATTTGTTCCGGTGGTCTGACCGTGTCCAGCTGGGATGACCAGGCATTTTCATCCATGATTAATTGGATAAATGAGACTTCTTGGATTTTCAAGTCACGCCAATTTATTACACACACACACACGCACATGCCTGTATACACACACTCGCACACATACACACACACGCAAACATACACACACACACACACATAATACTTAGACACAGCAATATTCATAAACTCCTACATTTCCGAATTGACCGATCTCCACCCAGCGAGACGATGTTGTCACAAAAACCAAAACTCCACCATGTTCTGACGGAAAGCTTGTTTGGATTTCTGACGTCACTCAGCACTTTGGCGGTCACGATGGTAAAGCACTCACGATCACACAAGGAGCCTCTTCCAGGGGCTAAACTTTGTGCGATTCACGACAGGATTCGAACTGTAACCTTCACTAACTCATAGTCTGGCACTTACTCTGGGTGGGGTTCCTGACCTCCCATAGCGGGCAGGGAGGTACTTACTGTGTCTTCTTTCCCCCTATATCTGTTTTCAAATTTGCTTTCTGTCTTTGTCTTGGAATGAGATTACTTGATTTTGCCCTGGCCCCAGCCGTAGTTCTTGGCTGGGAGGAAAACAGTCAAATGCATAGTTATTGTTTTGGGAGATATATTTTTTCCTTGTCAATCATCTCTCTGTTATGTATTGTTGTTTTGAATGTATTCCTCTTAGTGGGATCTTGTACTGGTGGATGCGTGAGACATTTAGGTGATCTCAAACTAAGTATATTGTTTGTGTGCTCTTGGAATCCACATCTGATCAATATTTGAACCACTCCTCTTTATGTTACTTTTTTCCTCAAGTCATTTTAATTGTATATCTAGAATCTTTTCACTATCACATTTTCTTCCTTTTTACTGGCGCTGATATGACCTAAATGTTAGTTAGGTTAATACAGTGAAAATTACTTATAAACGCGGATGGCAAAAAACAATAACAAAGACCTGAGTGACGTAAACTTCGAACTATCTATAACCTGACACTAGAACCCTCTTAGACTTATAGTTTGACGTCATTTTTTAGGTTTGTGTAGCTTTTGGTGAGTTGTCGTTAGTAGAGCTCAAGGAAACATCAATTGGTTGACCTATTGAATACAACTCACGATTTGTTTTATTTTGTGGCCAAAGACTTGTCTTATGACGTCATTTTTGGTCAGTGTCAGGCTAAAAGTTTACGATCGTGAGTTGTATTCAATAGTTCAACCAATGAAATAACTTGCTTCCATGAGCACAACTAACGACAACTCGCTAGGCGGTGCAAAAACCAAATAATGACGTCAAAAGACCAGTCCTTTTGGGTCTCAGTGCGTAGCCATCGTGTCATAGCCTGACCGTGGCCTTCGTAAAGATATGGCCTGACACTGACCAAAAAATGACGTCAAAATGCCAGTCTTTTACCACAAAAGAAAACAAATCGTGAGTTGTATTCAATAGTTCAGCCAATGAAATAACTTGTTTCCATGATCTCTACTAACGACAACTCACTAGACGGTGCAAAAACCAAATAATGACGTCAAATGCCTGTCCTTTTGGATTTCAGTATCAGGCTATAACAACGATGGCTACGGCCCGACACTGAGACCCAAAAAGACTGGCATTTTGACTTCATTATTTGGTTTTTGCACCGCCTAGTGAGTTGTCGTTAGTAGTGTTCAAGGAAACAAGTGATCCCATTGGTTGAACTATTGAATACAACTCACGATTTGTTTTCTTTTGTGGCCAAAGACTGGCATTTTGACGTCATTTTTTGGTCAGTGTCAGGCCATAACTTTACGAAGGCCACGCTCAGTGTCAGGCCATAACTTTACGAAGGCCACGCTCAGTGTCAGGCCATAACTTTACGAAGGCCACGCTCAGTGTCAAGCCATAACTTTACGACAGCTACGATCCAGGTCAGGCCAGGTCACGACCTTTGACATCCCCGAGCCCATTGTATTTATTTCTAAAAATAGAACTCAAAATTGGCCCCTGTTTTAGCAGCTTTCAATCTTCAGTTGGGTGAGTACTTCTCATTCCACTCTCTAAAACAGGCCAAAATCTTTTAAGTTTACATCCGCTTGGCTAAGAAGCTCACAACATTGACATCTGGAAGTATAAAGGACCAACACACAAAGGTCTGTGTAACCTTGAACTTTTATTGTCTGGATGATACAGTTTACTGAAAATTACTCATAAACGTGGATGGCAACCAACAATAACAAAGACCCGAGTGACGTCAAGTTCGATCGATCTATATATATAGTTTTG
This sequence comes from Berghia stephanieae, assembly GCF_034508935.2. Taxonomy (NCBI): domain Eukaryota; kingdom Metazoa; phylum Mollusca; class Gastropoda; order Nudibranchia; family Aeolidiidae; genus Berghia; species Berghia stephanieae. Next base: position 46,382,456 of record NC_088369.1, read on the forward strand.
TGTATTCGAACAATTAATATGGTGGGATGAAATTGTGAGAAGTATTTTACTTAAACACATATCACAAGACCTCAAATGCTACATTTTTCGACCTGATATTAAAACCCACATACGGAAGCAGCCCCTTAGTTTCTTGTGTTGATATCAATAGGATTCAATAGTCTGATGTCACGTCGCCCAGCAACGCGAGCAGCGTAGTTCAAAACAAAGAAAATTGGTACTTTTTATTCTTCATGGTGGCTACAACTTTTCATATGCCATGTGATCAGAATGTATAAAAGTCAAAACATGATCATATTTATAATGTTTTTCTCTTCTAGATACACTTTTATGCTCGTCGGAAAAATATTTCAAAAAGGCGCCCGCCATTGTTCCGATAGTTTTGAGCCAGTTACTAAGTTACCATGCGTCATTACGTGGTAGTGACGTCATGACTGTTGAAGCCAATTAACATTACAATTTCTGGTCGAACTTTGGACGACAGGTCAGAAGACGAGCGCCATATCTCTAGACCACAATGCAGGAAGGGTCAACTGAATTCAAAATGACGATGAAAGTCACATGGTTTTGGTGACGAATCGCCGTGACGTCATCATCGTTACACTTTCTTATCACAAGGATGTTTTCAAGACTGAGGACAGAACATCATTTTGTGTTGATGTCTGGAGGTATTTTCATCACGTTTATAGATGGAATGAAGTGAACGTCTTTGTTGTTCCTCTCCGCCATCCGTGTTTATGAGTAATTCTCACTAAACTGTATTATCGAGACTATAGATAGAATGAAGGTGACGTCACTCATATTTTTTTTCTTGCTTTTGCTGATTCCATTGGTTGACCTAGTGAATACAACTCACAATTTGTTTTCTTTTGTGGCCAAAGACTGTTATTTTGACGTCATTTTTGGTCAGTGTCAGGCTATAGAGAGTTCGAGGTTGACGTCACTCAGGACTTTGTTATTGTTTTTTGTCATCCGCGTATATGAGTAATTCTCACTAAATTGTATTAACCAGACTATAAACAATCATGGTTACACATAGTTTTGTGTGTTGGTCAGTTACACTTACGGATGGCAATGTTGTGAACTTCTTAGATAGTATGTGCTTGGCTAAGAAGCCAGCATGAAGAATAAAAAGTACCGATTTTCTTTGTTAAGAACCACGCTGCTCGCCGTTGCTGGGCGACGTGACATCAGACTAGTGAATCCAATTGTGTTCATATTCTCTCATGAATTCTATCTCTTTTGACGTTCAAAGTTACACTTAGTTCAAAACCCCTCAAACCTTCACTGTCTGATTAATAGATAACATGTGCTTGGCTAAGAAGCTCACACCATTGCCACCCGGAAGTATGACGGACCAACATACAAAACCCTTGTGTTACCATGATCGTTTATAGATAGTTCGACATGACGTCACTCAAGTCTTTGTTATTGTTTTTTTTTTGCCATCCGCGTTTATGAGTAATGCTCACTGAACTGTATTAACCCGACTATAAACGTTCATGGATACACACAGTTTTGTGTGTTGGTCCGTTATACTTCCGGATGGCAATGTTATGAGCTTCTTAGCCAAGCGTATACTACTATAGATATATGCAATGACGTCACTCAGGCTTTGTTATTGTTTGCCATCCGCGTTTGTGAGTTTCTCACTAAACTGATTACAAGACTATAAAAGTTCATGTTACACAGAGTTTGTGTGTGTCCGTATACTTCGATGGCAATGTTGTGAACTCTTGGCCAAGCGCATTCTATCTATAGTCAGGTTGATACCGTTTACTGAGAATTACTCATAAACGTGGATGGCAAAAAGCAATAACAAAGACCCGAGTGACGCCAACCTCGAACTATCTGTACAATTAAATGAGCACTACTCATACAAATGGCTGGATAACAACAGTAATAAAGTGTTGTGTGACGTCAAGCTCCTTCAATATCTTATGTGATTTGTGCATTCGATACACTTGTAGAATCGTTAAGCCCTTAATACTCTTTAACAGTCATGACGTCACTTCCCTCGTAATGACGCATGGTAACTTAGTAACTGGCTCTAAACTATCGGAACAATGGCGGACGCTCTTTTGAAATTCTTCCTCGACGAGTATAAAAGTGTATCCAGAGGAGAAAAACATTTATAAATATGATCATGTTTTGACTTTTATACATTCTGATCAAACGACATGTGAAAAGGTTCTAGCCAGCATGAAGAATAAAAAGTACCGATTTTCTTTGTTTAGAACCACGCTGCTCGCTGATGCTGGGCGACGTGACATCAGACTATTGAATCCTGGATTTTCACATGCCATGTGTAAAAATCAAAATATGATCAGATTTGTAATATTTTTCTCCTCTGGATTCACTTTTATGTGGGAGAAGTATTTCAAAAGGGCGCCCGCCATTGTTTCGATAGTTTAGAACCAGTTACTAAGTTACTATACTGTTATATAGCGCAATATCCACTAAACTTACTCAAAGCGCTTTACAAGTGGTCCTTGACAGACGGCAACACGTAACATGCAGAACGACATGACGCCTATTAGGCGATATTACAATTTTTTTCCGACAGAGACAACGCTGTTGACGGGCAAGTATTCATTTTACAACTGAGTCCGGTGAGATAATGTGAGTAAAGAGCCTTTTCAATGTCTCAACTATGCACCGATCGAGGCTCAAACCCAGGACCTTCTGATCCAAAAGCGAGTGTCATACCATTAGACCACATAGCCGCACAATAGACCTTTCTGGCCAGATAAATATTGTGTATTGTCTTTGACCTTTGAACTCATGCAGGACATAAAAAACTCACAAAAACAATGACAATTTATAGAAAAATATGTACTTTTATAAGGACGCCCATATGCTAAATACACCCAGCTATTTTATCATTAGCAGGTAGAAGAAGGAATTATCGGTATTGTGAGTAATTTATTAAGACACGTGCTGGCTCCCAGCGTAGCCATCATTGACTTTTATAGATAGAATGAAGTTGACGTCATTCGGGGCTTTGTTATTTTTTTATTTTCCATCCGCGTTTATGAATAATTCTAACTAAATTGTATAAACCAGAATATAAACGTTCAATGTTTTGTATGTTGGTCCGTTATACTTCCGGTGGGCAATATTGTGATCTTCTTAGACAAGCAAATACTATTTAAAGTCTGACACGAGAAGCCACAAAGACTTATAGTTTTGACGGTTTTTTTTAACCGTCAAGTGAGTGACCTGTTGAATACAACTCACGATTTGTTTTCTTTTGTGACCAAGGACTTGTCTTTTGACGTCATTTTTTGGTCAGTGTCAGACCGTAGCCATCGTTAAGTTATAGCCTGACACTGAAACCCAAAAAGACTGGCATTTTGACGTCATTATTTGGTTTTTGCACCGCCTAGTGAGTTGTCGTTAGTAGAGCTCATGGAAACAAGTTATTATATTGGTTGAACTATTGAATACAACTCACGATTTGCTTTCTTTTGTGGCAAAAGACTGGCATTTTGACGTCATTTTTTGGTCAGTGTCAGGCCATAACTTTACGAAGGCCACGATTGTATGCACTTTGCTAAGAAGTTCACAACATTGCCATCCGGAAGTATAACGGACCAACATAAAAACTATGTAGTACCTTAAACGTTTATAAACCGGTTAATACAGTTTAGTGAGAATTACTCAAAAACGCGGATGGCAAAAAACAATAACAAAGACCCGAGTGACGTCAACTTCATACTACCTATATGGACGCCCAAACGCTAGTAACTGGCTATCGTTTTTATTAGCAGGTAGTAGAAAAACATGTCCCTGTTGTGAGTAATTTATCAAGACTTTTGCTGGTTCCCAGCGTAGCCATCGTTATTTTTTATAGCCTGACACTAGAAAAAAAAATAAATAAAGTTCCCTTTATTCATCCCCAAGGGGAAATTTGTCTTTAGGGTCTATTCCAAGGGAAGACTGGAATAACCCAGGCGTCAGCCGCAGAGCAGCGCCGCAAAGTGAGCTAGGGAGAGGTGACTGGCTCAATGCCACACAGCGCAGCAGCGGGTGATTGAACTCGGTACCTTTCGGGTAGGAAACAAAGACCGTACTACAGAGCCACGGAGCTACACAGACTATAGATAGTATGCAGATGACGTCACTCAGGCCTTTGTTATGGTTTTTGCCATCCGCGTTTGTCAGTTGTTCTCACTAAACTGTATTAACCAGACTATAAAAGTTCATGGTTACACAGAGTTTGTGTGTTGGTCCGTTATACTTCCGGATGGCAATGTTGTGAACTCCTTGGCCAAGCGCATTCTATCTATAGTTTGACGAAATGTTTCAGGTTTTTGCACCGTCTATTGAGTTGTCGCTTGTAGAGCTCAAGGAAACAACTCACGATTTGTTTTCTTTTGTGGCCAAAGACTTGCCTTTAGACCTCATTTTGTGGTTTGTGTCAGGCTATAAATTAACGATGGCTACGGTTCTAGTGTCAGGCTATAAGTTAACGATGGCTACGGTTAGTGTCAGGCTATAAGTTAACGATGGTTACGGTAGTGTCAGGCTATAAGTTAACGATGGCTACGGTAGTGTCAGGCTATAAGTTAACGATGGCTACGGTCAGTGTCAGGCTATAAGTTAACGATGGTTACGGTAGTGTCAGGCTATAAATTAACGATGGCTACGGTTCTAGTGTCAGGCTATAAGTTAACGATGGCTACGGTTAGTGTCAGGCTATAAGTTAACGATGGTTACGGTAGTGTCAGGCTATAAGTTAACGATGGCTACGGTAGTGTCAGGCTATAAGTTAACGATGGCTACGGTCTGTGTCAGGCTATAAGTTAACGATGGCTACGGTAGTGTCAGGCTATAAGTTAACGATGGCTACGGTAGTATCAGGCTATAAGGTAACGATCTTTACGGTTAGTATCAGGCTATAAGTTAACGATGGCTACGGTTAGTGTCAGGCTATAAGTTAACGATGACTACGGTTACTGTCAGGCTATACGTTAACGATGACTACGGTTACTGTCAGGCTATACGTTAACGATGGCTACGGTTACTGTCAGGCTATAAGGTAACGATGGCTACGGTTAGTGTCAGGCTATAAGTAAACGATGGCTACGGTTCTAGTGTCAGGCTATGAGTTAACGATGGCTACGGTTAGTGTCAGGCTATAAGTTAACGAGACTACGGTTAGTGTCAGGCTATAAGTTAACGAGACTACGGTTAGTGTCAGGCTATAAGTTAACGAGACTACGGTTACTGTCAGGCTATAAGTTAACGAGACTACGGTTACTGTCAGGCTATAAGGTTACGATGGCTACGGTCTGGCTTCCAGTCATTAATTGGTAATTTCATGTTTTCGTCTGTCATTGACTGTAATAGGTAGAGAACTATAAGAGTCCTTAAACATCGTGTTCTGTCGCGTGGTCTCCCATCATGAAGTTCCTTGACTGGACACTCAAACCTGACATTGTTGGGGATAATGACTTTGTCATAGATTATGTCCCTTGATTGTGTCTCACACGATGACTTCTATAGTGAGGACAACTCACATAGAAACGATAACATCTATAGATAATAAGCGCTTGGCTAAGAAGCTCATAACATTGCCATCCGGAAGTATAACGGACCAACACACAAAACTATGTGTAACCATGAACGTTTATAGTCAGGTTAATACAGTTCAGTGAGCATTACTCATAGACGCGGATGGCAAAAAACAATAACAATGACCCGAGTGACGTCATCTACGAATTATCTATAGATAGTTCGAAGATGACGTCACTCGGGTCTTTGTTATTGTTTTTTGCCATCCGCGTTTACGAGTAATGCACACTAAACTGTTTAACCCAACTATAAACGTTCATGGATACACGCAATGTTATGAGCTTCTTAGCCAAGCGCATACTCTCTATAGATAGTTCGAAGTTGACGTCACTCAGGACTTTGTTATTGTTGGTTTTTTTATTTTTTTTGTATTTCTTACTGCCATCCGCGTTTATGAGTAATTCTCACTAAACTGTATTAACCTGAGTATAAACGATCATGGTTACACATAGTTTTGTGTGTTGGCCGTTATACTTCCGGATTGCAATGTTGTGAGGTTCTTAGTCTAACGCATACTATCTATAATGAGGACAACTCACATAGAACGATAACATCAATAAGGGCCTGATGATTCTACGAGTGAATGAAACTCACAAAGCACGTAATTGATGTGCTGCTGGTGGTCGAGTGGTATGACACTCGCTTTCGAATGGGAAAGACTTGGGTTCGACCCTCGCCATCGTTTTGTTATAGCCTGACACTCCAAAAGGACTGGCACTTTGACGTCATTATTTGGTTTTTGTCGTAGCCATCGTTTTGTTATAGCCTGACACTCCAAAAGGACTGGCACTTTGACGTCATTATTTGGTCAGTGTCAGGCCGTAGCCATCGTTTTGTTATAGCCTGACACTCCAAAAGGACTGGCACTTTGACGGTCCATTATGTTTGTGTCCATGTGGTCAGGTCCGTAGCCATCGTTTTGTTATAGCCTGACACTCCAAAAGGACTGGCACTTTGACGTCATTATTTGGTCAGTGTCAGGCCGTAGCCATCGTTTTGTTATAGCCTGACACTCCAAAAGGACTGGCACTTTGACGTCATTATTTGGTCAGTGTCAGGCCGTAGCCATCGTTTTGTTATAGCCTGACACTCCAAAAGGACTGGCAGTTTGACGTCATTATTTGGTTTTTGCACCGCCTAGTGAGTTGTCGTTAGTAGAGATCATGGAAACAAGTTATTATATTGGTTGAACTATTGAATACAACTCACGATTTGTTGTCTTTTGTGACAAAAGACTGGCATTATGACGTCATTTATTGGTCAGTGTCAGGCCATAACTTTACGAAGGCCACGGTTCGACCCTCGACCGGCGCATAGTTCAGTCCTTGGAAAATGCTCTTTACTCACATTATCTCACTGTACTCAGGTGTAAACTGATTACCTGGCCGTTAACAGCGTTGTATTTGTCCGAAAAATTGTAATATCGCCTAACAGGCGTCATGTCCCACACGTCCACATGTTAAATGTTGCTGTTGACCGGGAACCCCCTGTAAAGCGTTTTGAGCACATTTAGTGGATATTGCACTACATAAAAGCTCAAAAAAGCTATTTTTTTGCTCTTATACGCCCCATAATCACAAGAATCGACCTGTTACTAAAATAATGATATCAACTTTTGATTCAAAATGCAACCTATTCGTTGTAAGTCTTGGTTCCTTTCCATGAGTTTGGAAATTAAATTGAATTCGAATTTAAATTGAGCTTTTGTATAGCGCAATATCCACGAAACTTGCTCAAAGCCTGTACAAGGGGCCTCTTGCTGACAACAACTTTTAACCTATTTAGGACGAGACATGACGCTTGTTAGGCGAAATTGCATTATTTTTCAGACTGAGACAAAGCTGTTAACGACCAGGTACTCATTTTACACCTGAGTCCGGGGAGAGAATGTGAGTATAGAGCCTTCTCCACGGACTCAACGATGCGCCGAGCGAGGCTCGAACCCAGGACATGCCGATCCGAAAGCGAATGTCATACCACTAGACCACATAGGCGCTGAAGTGGAATACAAGGAGAAGGGACGTCACGACCGCCCCTTCCCATTTGTTGATTAGGGTTGTCATAACAACGATAATGATCTCTTACGAGTCAGCCATAACAGATACTAGAAATTACACAGGAAAGAGGGGTGGGGCTGACAGAACTATTTATGATGACGTGTGGTGTTGATGTGAATGACCTCCCTTGATATAAGTCACATAAACAAACCCTCTCACCTTGATATGGGTTTAAATAAAATACTCACCAGTTTGTATTCACCAGATAATTCGTAATTATAAAATTATTTGAAAAGAATCCAAGCCACGGGACCGATGAATCCAGAGTTTAATCCCGGTTTCCGGAGCGTGGAGCGTACAGTAACAATTTATTGATAAATTTGGATATCACGCTAGTCTATTTCGACGTACTTTTCGTAGACCCAGCCACCGAATGACTGCTGAATCGTCCCCAGTATACACATTGTGTGTAATCTTAAACAGTTTTGAAAACGTGGCACAAAACTTGCGATATCGAAGCACAAAAAACTAGGCACGTGACATCAACTTCATTAATTCTATTCGCTTATAAACGCCGAGCTCAAGATTGGATTCAATAGTCTGATGTCACTTCGCCCAGCAACGGCGGCCATCGCGGTTCTAAACAAAGAAAATCGGTACTTTTTTATTCTTCATGCAGGCTAGAACTTTTCATATGTCTTGTGATCAGATTGTGTAAAAGTCAAAACATGATCAAATTTATAATGTTTTTATTTTGTTTCCTCTGGATACGCTTTTATGCTCGTCGGAGAAATATTTCATAAGGGCGTCCGCCATTGTTCCGATAGTTTAGAGCCAGTTACTAAGTTAACGTGGGTCATTACGAGGGAAGTGACGTCACGACTGTTGAAGCGTATAATGGTCACTTACCACGTATCTCGTTGCCTTTGTAAACGTATAGATGCTGTGCGATAGGCTAAGAAGTTCGCAACATTGCCACACGGAAGTAAAACGGACTAACACACCAAACTGTGTGACCATGAAAAAGTTTATAGTTGGGTTAATACAGTTTAGTGAGAAGTACTCAGAAGTAGTATAGTTAGTAGTAGTATAGTAGTAGTAGTAGTATAGTATGTAGTAGTATATATCATCATCATATCATCATCATCATCATCATCATCATCATCATCATCATCATCATCATCATCATCATCATCATCATATTATTATTATTATTATTATTATTATTATTATTATTATCATTATTATTATTATTATTATTATTATTATTATTATTATTATTATATTATTATTATTATTATTATTATTATTATTATTATTATTATTATTATTATCATCATTATTATTATTATTATTATATTTGTTCATCTTTTTAAAGATGTTTCTTATCCAATCCTATGTTCCATTTTATTCTTTCTGACGGTAGACACCGATCACTAACACCATGTCCCAGATCCACGCCTCCAAGTCCAAGCCCACTTTGAAAGAGGATGACATGAGGAGCGGCAGCCACCGTGAATCGAGTCCATCCCCTGGATACGAGAATAGCAACGACAGGAGCCCCCATTGCGGCGTTAAATGTAGGGAAGCCACAGCACAGCAGACGCTGATGTTTCAGGGTTGTTTGGTCCATTCGACGCAGGAGGCGGAAATGGAAATTATGGAAGATACCGTCATTGGGATTAGGGAGGGAAAGGTGAGACCATCTGGCCTACAGATTTTCGAATTGATGAAGTTGACGTTACTCAATCATTGCTATTGTTTGTATGTAAATCATATAAAGTATTAGGTACAGGGCCAGGACTGGTGAGCTCCCATAGTGGGCAGGAAAGTCTATGTTGTGTCATTGCTATTGTTTGTATATAAATCATATAAAGTATTAGGTACAAGGCCAGGACTGGTGAGCCCCCATAGTGGGCAGGAAAGTCTATGTTATGTCATTGCTATTGTTTGTATGTAAATCATATAAAGTATTAGGTACAGGGCCAGGACTGGTGAGCTCCCATAGTGGGCAGGAAAGTCTATGTTATGTCATTGCTATTGTTTGTATGTAAATCATATAAAGTATTAGGTACAGGGCCAGGACTGGTGAGCCCCCATAGTGGGCAGGAAAGTCTATGTTATGTCATTGCTATTGTTTGTATGTAAATCATATAAAGTATTAGGTACAGGGCCAGGACTGGTGAGCTCCCATAGTGGGCAGGAAAGTCTATGTTGTGTTGTATATACGCATATTGTATTTAATATCTAAATACATCATTTAACCTTTACCAGTTTATAAAGTATCTTCATAATCATTTGATTATAATTTATATTTGACAAGAATTTTACTATAAGTATACTCGACACAGAGTCACCATAATCTATCCGCTTGTTGTTCCAATGTACTTTTTCAGACTTTTAATATTATTTGCCAATTTTATGTAATGTATCAACATTTGATATATATTTTATATATCACAGAATTGCTTTGTGATACAGAATTATAATTGCCATACAAGGATCAATAAAGTATATCTTATCTTATCTTATCTTATCATATATTATCTTATATTGATTTGCAAGCTCATGAGTGTTCCTCTCAGTGAGGCCCTGTGTCAGGATGAGACTTGTAGGTGATCTCAAACAAAGTACACTGATGTCATGCTCTTGGAATTGACATCTCCTCCCCATTGGAATCATTCATTATGTCTTACTTTCTTCCGTACCCATGAATTCTAAATCTAGAAGTTTTCTTTAACTACGCATTAAAATAAAATACTGAAATCATCTGACCGCCAGTTGCAATGTATCAGACATGCGCATACACACAAAAACACACATACAGACACACATTATGGATATTAGTGAACTTAAAGGTTTATATTCTGATTGAGCAGATATAGTGAGAACTAATCATATAACTAGACGTTTAACCTTTTCCTTACCAGCCATTTTCGGAATTTTCCCCAAAATTTCACACCCACCCAGCACAAAATCGTTTTTTCTTACTCAAGCAGAAAATCAACAAATACATTCTATACATAATATTGATCAGCAAGATGAACTCTACAACACAGTGTCACGTTTTTATAGCTGTAATAAAACATTTGTCTTTAAATACTGTGATTTACAAATGGGATCTGAATGATGTAAGTGCTAGTTGGATCGTAATGAACGTGACGATTTCCTGTGGTTGGTGACTAGAGGCTCGTGTTTCTTTTGTTGTTTTGGTTTTGTTTTGTTTTTGCTTGTTTTTTTTTCCTTCTCTTTTCCATTAATCTATTTTTGGTAACTTTTTGTTCATTTGTATTTTTCTGAGGGCGGAGCTGGGGTTCTGAAGGGCTCAAAAACAGTTGAGGTTTAAACCTAAAATATCCCACTGATATTATTTGGTATTCACATCTTAACATTTGCCCCCCCCCCCTCCACGTCTCTCTCTCTCTCTCTCTCTGTATCTCTCTTTCTCTCTCTCTGTCTGTCTCTCTGTCTTTCTCTGTCTGTCTCTCTCTCTCTCTGTCTCTCTCTCTCTGTCTGTCTGCCCTCTCTCTCTCTCTCTCTCTCTCTCTCTCTCTCTCTCTCTCTCTCTCCCTGTATGTATCTAATCTCAGCTTTTAAAACTCGTAGCCTGGTACTTCCCTTAGGCATTCAATATTATATAAGGGGATCACCAAAAGAAAGTGAACAATTAGTTGTGGTTATTAGTGCTCACGGAAATGAATGATCTCATTTGTTTTACCAATGAATACAACTAACTGTTCACTTACTTTTGCTGATGGCTGCCTTTTATTTTTAGGGCAGTGTTAGACAATGAGATTACGAAGGTCAGCATCTATCCATCCACAGATTACGAAGGTCAGTATCTATCCATCCACAGATTACGAAGGTCAGTATCTATCCATCCACAGATTACGAAGGTCAGTATCTATCCATCCGCAGATTACGAAGGTCAGTATCTATCCATCCACAGATTACGAAGGTCAGTATCTATCCATCCACAGATTACGAAGGTCAGTATCTATCCATCCACAGATTACGAAGGTCAGTTCTATCCATCCACAGATTGTGTTCGTGGAACCTTCTAGAAAAATACCTGACCTGATTGAAGAGTTCCGCATGTCGCCAGATTGCCTCGTCCAGATGACGGACAGGTCAGTAATTTCAGTTTTCTTTGTTTAAAATTTTGCTTTAAAGAATTGCGCTTTTATATAGCGCAATTTCCACTGAACGTGCTCAAAGCGGGTTCCTGACCAACAGCAACACGTAACCTGAAGAACGAGACATGACGCCTGTTAGGCGATATTGCATTTTTTTTCTGAGAGACAAAGCTGTTAGCAGCCAGGTTACTCATTTTACACCTTATTACGATGAAAGAATGTGAGTAAAAAGCCTTTTCCAAGGACTTAACTGTGCGCCGGGCTCGAACCCAGGACTACCGATTCGAACGCGAGTGTCGTACCACAAGACCACATAGCCATTTGTTACTGAGCGGCTATGTGGTCTTGTGGTATGACACTCGCTTTTGGATCGGAAGGTCCTGGGTTGTAGTCTCGCACTCAGCACATAGTTGAATCATTGGAAAAGGCTCTTTACTCAATTCTCTCACCGTACTCATGTGTATAATGAGTACCTTGTCGTTAACAGCGTTGTCTTTGTCCGAAAATTGTAATATTGCCTAACAGGCATCATGTCCCGTCCTACATGCTAAATGTTGCTGTTGACCAGGGACCCCTTGTAAAGCGCTTTGAGCACATTTAGTGTATATTGCGCTATATAAACCTCAATTAAATTTTGTTACTATGAGAAGACCAAAAATGAGCCCCTCTAACGGAGTCCCCCGACCTCCCAAGTGGTCCACAAGTCAGTTGTGTCTTCAATCCCCTATTAATACTATGCGCTTAGGCAAAATTCTCACAGAATTCGCCAGCCGGATATCACCTACCAACACACAAACGTATGAGTAACCTTAAACGTTTATATTCTGATTGATACAATTTAGTGAGAAATACTCAAAAAAAATCCTGCAAAAACAATAACAAGGAGATCAGTGAGGTCAATTGTGTTCTATCTATAGATAGTAAGCGCTTGGCTAAGAAGTTCACAACATTGCCAACCGGAAGTATAGCGGACCAAAACACAAAGCTGTGTGTAACCATGAACGTTTATAGTCTGGTTAATATTGTTTAGTGAGAATTACTCATAAACGCGGATGGCAAAAAACAATAACAAAGACCGTAGTGACGTCAATGTCGAACTATCTATACCATCTGTATTCCGACTTACATTCGGTCGTAGCTTAGGAACGAGATTACTTGGTCTGTCATGGCCCTGGCTGGAGTTCCTTGCTGGGAGGGATACAGTCAAATGTACCATATTAGTTTTGAGAGACCATATTTTTCCCTTGTAAATCATCTCTCTATTCTGTAGTGTAATATTACTTTTGGTTTGTATCTCGTCTTTTTTTGTAAGAATTTACGTGCATTCATTCCTCTTGGTGGGATCCTGTGCGTGCGTCTGGATAAGATTTTTGGTGACCCAATCCAATCCAATCCAATCCAATCCAATCCAATCCAATCCAATCCAATCCAATCCAACCCAACCACAACTCCAACCAATCCAACCCAACCCATCCAATCCAACCCAACCAATCCAATCCAATCCAATCCAACCCAATCCAACCAATCCATCAACCACCAACCAATCCAATCCCAACCAACCCATCCAACCAACCAATCCAATCCAACCAACCCAATCCCAACCCAATCCCAACCCAATCCAATCCAACATCCAACCCAACCACCAACCATCCAACCCAATCCAACAACCCAATCCAACCAATCCAACCCAATCCAACCAATCCAATCACCAACACCAACCCAACCAACTCCAACCCAATCCAACCAATCCAATCCAATCCCAACCCAATCCAATCCACCAACCAATCCAACCACCAATCCAACCCAATCACCAATCCAATCCAATCCAACCAACCCAATCCAATCCAACCCAATCCAATCCAATCCAACCAACCATCCAATCCAACCCAATCCAATCCAATCCAATCCAATCCAATCCAACCCAATCAACCCAATCCAATCCACCAACCACCCAACCCAATCCACAACCCAACCAATCCAATCCAATCCAATCCAATCCAATCCAATCCAACCCAATCCAATCCAATCCAATCCAACAATCCAACCAATCCAATCCAATACCCAATCCAACCAACCCAATCCATCTCAATCCAACCCAATCCAACCCAATCACATCCAACCCAACCCAATCACCAACCCAACCCAACCCAACCACCAACCAATCCAACCAACCCAACCCAATCCAACCCAACCCAACCCAACCCAATCCAACCCAACCCAACCCAATCCAACCCAATCCAATCCAATCCAACACAACCTAGTCCAATTCATCCAATCCAATCCAACCCAACCCAATCCAATCCAATCCAAAATAGTTGTATCTTCATGCGATGAAGACTGGCGAAAATAAATGTGATAGAAATATCACACGGTAACTTGGGATGGAATCCGTCAATAAATGACGTCATGAATAAATAGATAAATAAATGAATAACTAAAAACAATTCTCGGTGTAAATAATAGATTTGAAGTGAGAGTGATTTGCTTTTACAGATAGAATGAGTCCCATTCCATGAACCAGAAAGAGCTAAAACATTGTGGATTATAGTCATAGTCATTCAGAGCCATTGGGCTCAATGAGCCGGAGATTATCTCGGTGTCTATAGCGTGAAACGGACAATAGTAACTTCTTGCTATCCTTTGGATAGGACGCTAGTCTATCGCAAAGTACTTTCCGCCAACTCTAACAGACTCTTCACTGCTGGGTGGACAGGTGGGGGGGGGGGGGGGGGTTAGAAAAAATCTCGACTACACCCGGGATCGATCTTGGTCCATTTGCGTGTGAAGCGAGTGCTCTACCAACTGAACTATCGGGACCCCCTTTGATTATAGTTATTGTGGTTTTTAATCGACGATAATAACGTTTTGAGACGAGGGGTCACGAATGTCTAATAATTTTTTTGAAATATTCACGACATGGCGATCACTGACCTTTCTGGTCTTTTTGTTTTCCCCAGTCAATTCTTGATGCCTGGGTTCGTGGACTGTCATGCGCATGCGTCCCAGTATTCGTTCCTTGGTACAGGCACTGACCTAGAACTGATGGGCTGGCTTAACAAGTACACATTTCCGGCAGAGAGGAGGTTGACCCATGAACCCGATCATGGTCTGGAACTGTACACGAAATGCGTGGTAAGGCAGATGGGGTTGGATGAATACATAAATAGATTGATGGATGGGTGAATAGATAGATAGATAGATGGATAGATAGATAGATAGATAGATGGATGGGTGAATAGATAGATAGATAGATAGGATAGATAGATACATAGATAGATAGATAGATAGATAGATAGATAGATAGATAGATATAGATAGATAGATAGATGTAGATAGATAGATAGATAGATAGATAGATGGGCGATAGATAGATAGATGGATAGATAGATAGAATAGATAGATAGATAAGATAGAAGATAGATAGATAGATAGATAGATAGATAGATAGATAGATAATAGATAGATAGATAGATGGGGAATAGATAGATAGATAGATAGATAGATAATAGATAGATAGATAGATAGATAGATAGATAGAAGATAGATAGATAGATAGATGGATGGTGATAGATAGATAGATAAATAGATAGATAGATAGATAGATAGATAATAGATAGATAGATAGATAGATAGATAGATAGAT
>NC_088369.1:46407811-46430311 GCF_034508935.2 Berghia stephanieae
ACAATGCTCGCCCATGGAGTGCACTTGTCCGAATCGGAACTTGACATGATTAAAGCCCGGAATTCTGGGATATGCCACTGTCCGAATTCTAACTTCAGGTAAAAACGAAGAGAATGATCTAGAACAATGTATGGTTATTGTCACGTCTGATAACCTAAATTGTTATAGTCTTTGTAGTAATAGAAATCCTCTCAAACCAATTCAATGTATTGTCCTATTACAGCTAGTCCATTATTGTGTAACTAGATGGTGCAGCGGTGAGATATCTCGTCTAATAACAGAGTCAAGCGATGTTAACCGTCGTCATTGGCCGGATGGGTGACAGTGATCGTGGAAAATTCCGGTTCCTAAGTTATACCCCACTCAACTCAAGTGAATGTGAATGGGTACTTGGCTATAGGCAGTGACGGATATTGTAAGAGTGTTACTTTGAATAGGGCGACTAACAGTCGACTGGTACTGTGTGAAATAGAAATATGGTTTCTATATGGCCTTCTGGGGGTAATAAGTGAAACATTGCGAAACGCATTGAGCATGATAAATTCCTAGAAATGCCGTATATAAATGTTCATATCTATTTTTATATATTGTGACGCCTTGTGGTCTAGTGGTATAACACTCGCTTTAGGATCGGAAGGTCCTGGGTTCGAGCCTCACTCGGCGCATAGTTGAGTCCTTGGAAAAGGCTCTTTAGTCACATTCGCTCACCGTACTCAGGTGTAAAATGAGTACCTGGACTTGTTCAAGGAAGTCATCCAGGATGTTCCGGGTTTTATTGTTTTTGACAAGAAGGTGTTTTCAATTGATAACTAAAAATTGAATTATTTTTTTCACCGAAGAGCTAAAGACACGAGATGGTCGAGTGGATGAAGTATTGAATGTCTATCCGGTGACCCTGGTTCAAGCCTACTGTCCCCATCTCCATTTATTTGTCGTCATCAAGAAACTATCAAATGTCGTTTTGTTCATTTTCCCGCGCTTCATTGCAACTGCGCCTGGGTTAAATCAGACTTTTCTCAATTCAGACCCTAAAGAAGAAGGTCATCCGATCACCAATAAATGAAATCTTATAAATGAAAATCTTATTTTCTTCTTTTCAAATCTTTACTAGGCGTTTGACAGCAAATAGCCTTCAACAACCGTGACGTCCCTTCCCTCGTAATGACACATAGTAACTTAGCAACTGGTTCTAGACTATCGGAACAATGGCGGACCTTATGATATACTTCTCCGACGAGGATAAAAGTGTAACCAGAGGAGAAAAACATAAATCTGATCATGTTTTGACTTTTATACATGCTGATCACATGACACGTGAAAACAGTCTGGACAGCATGGAGAGTAAAAAGAACCGATTTCCTTTGTTTAGAACCAAGCTGCTGGTTGCTAGGCGACGTGACATCAGACTATTGAACCCTATTGCGTGACCATCATCCGATACATTTAACCTTGATCTTTCATTTCAGTCTGACCAGTGGCCTCATGGACTTGCATCACGTGATGGGGTCAAAGGTCAAAGTTGGACTCGGAACAGGTAAAGGTTTATAAATTAAACGGGAACGAACGTAAACTTTTTAAGGTCAAGATTGAGTGGTCTTGTGGTATGACACTCGCCTTCAGACATATAGGTCTCTTGTTCGAGTCCCGCTGTGGGAGCTGCAGACTTGTGAATCACATTTAAATATAATTGCGCCATATAGATACGCATACCAAAGTTTTCAAAACCTGAAAGAGCGTATTGTTTGATACATGACAATCAACGTTTACCTATCTGCAGGTCTGATGACCCAAATTGTTATGGGCTCATTGTTGTACTGAAAATAATCTAAAACCAAGGCAAAATATTTTCTATCCATAACAACAATTTTAAATCAAGCTATCTTGTCTTTGTATCATACCTGCAATTATGTACACGTGACCGTTGCTTTGTATCATACCTGCAATTATGTACACGTGACTGTTGTCTTTGTATCATACCTGCAATTATGTACACGTAACCGTTGTCTTTGTATCATACCTGCAAATATGTACACGTGACCGTTGTCTTTGTATCATACCTGCAAATATGTACACGTGACCGTTGTCTTTGTATCATACCTGCAAATATGTACACGTGACCGTTGTCTTTGTATCATACCTGCAATTATGTACACGTGACCGTTGTCTTTGTATCATACCTGCAAATATGTACACGTGACCGTTGTCTTTGTATTATACCTGCAAAAATGTACACGTCAATAACAACTCTTTAACCAGATCATCAAAACATCAACGAACTTTCTTTAGAATCGAAACACACGAGGGTTACGGGACTTGACTTCCTTGACTTACTTTTTTGAAAACTCCCTCTTGAGAAGGGCACCTTCGCCACAGAGTTCCATTTGGGATGACCGTGGGCCACCATCTCTGCTTCACCCTTCGTCATCAACATATCAACACTCATTGACTTATTCCCTTGAACTCCTCTGGAGCATCGGCTCCCACCACAGGTCTCCACCAGGTACATTCTTGGGCAATTTACTTTGCTTCACCTTTCATCATCAACATATCAACACTCATTGACTTATTCCCTTGAACTCATCTGGAGCATGAAGTTTCCAACTCAGTTCTTGACCTGGGATGATCGAGAGCCACTCTGCAGCTACAAAAACTGAAACCAAAGAAAAAAAGTATTTATGACTTGAGACTTTAAAAATAGTAGTAAATTATTCCTACTCTGCCTGGCCTGGACAATGTAGTCAATCTCAAAAATAGAAAATATTTTTAAAGGTGTGCAAAAATTGTTGATTCCCCACAAATTCGAATTACATGTTTCGGCGAACAATCTTTCTAGACAAAGAGATAACAAGTTGATAGAATCTGTGGGTTGTAAACAAGTAACGAGAAAAAAATGGATAAAACAACTTCAAAAAAAAACCCAGAACAAAATACCAAAAAAATGAACGTTTCGGGCTCAAAACCCTTCTTTATCTAACAAATGAAAAACGTAGATACATTACAGACCTACATAAAGGACACCCTAACCAAGATCCTATGACTTACAGAAAAGACATCCTAACCAAGATCATATGACTTACAGAAAAGGCATCCTAACCAAGATCATATGACTTACTTAAACTACATGCGAACTAAAATCCTATGATTTTCAGAAAGGACATGCTAACCAAAGACCCTATCATTTACATTAGGACATGCTAACTAAAGATCCTATAATTTAAAGAAAGGAGAGGCTAACCAAAGATCCTATCATTTAAAGAAAGGAGATGCTAACCAAAGATCCTATCATTTACAAAAAGGAGATGCTAACCAAAGATCCTATGATTTACAAAAATGACATCCTAACCAAGATCTAATTACTTACATAAAGGACGTGCTAACAAGCATCCAGTGACTTACATAAAGGACGTCTAACCAACAACCAATGACTTACAAAATGAACATGCTATCCAATATCCTATTACTTACAGAAAGGACATCCTAACCAACATCCAATGACTTTCAGAAAGGACGTGCTAAGGATGATCCTATTACTGACAGAAAGGACATTCTAACCAATGTCCTATGACTTACAGAAAGTACGTCCTAACCAAGATCCTTTGACTTACAAAAAGGAGGGGCTAACCAAGATCCAATTACAGAAAGGACATCTTAACC
This sequence comes from Berghia stephanieae, assembly GCF_034508935.2. NCBI lineage: Eukaryota > Metazoa > Mollusca > Gastropoda > Nudibranchia > Aeolidiidae > Berghia > Berghia stephanieae. The sequence continues at coordinate 46,411,466 of NC_088369.1, forward strand.
AACACCAAATGACGTAAAGAAGGGACAGCCTAACCAACATTCAATGATTAACAGAAAGGACATCCTAACCAAGATCCAATGACTTACAGAATGGACATCCTAACCAAAGATACTATGACTTACAGAATGGACATTCTAACCAAGATACTATGACTTTCAGAAAAGACATCCTAACCAAGATCATATGACTTATTTAAACTACATGCGAACTAAAATCCTATGATTTTCAGAAAGGACATGCTAACCAAAGAACTTATCATTTACAGAAGGACATGCTAACTAAAGATCCTATGATTTCAAGAAAGGAGAGGCTAACCAAAGATCCTATCATTTAAAGAAAGGAGATGCTAACCAAAGATCCTATCATTTACAAAAAGGAGATACTAACCGAGGATCCTATGATTTACAAAAATGACATCCTAACCAAGATCTAATTACTTACATAAAGGACGTGCTAAAAAGCATCCGTGACTTACATAAAGGACGTCTAACCAACAACCAATGACTTACAGAATGAACATGCTATCCAATATCCTATTACTTACAGAAAGGACATCCTAACCAACATCCAATGACTTTCAGAAAGGACGTGCTAAGCATGATCCTATTACTGACAGAAAGGACATCCTTACCAATATCTTATTACAGAAAGGACATTCTAACCAATGTCCTATGACTTACAGAAAGTACGTCCTAACCAAGATCCTTTGACTTACAAAAAGGAGGGGCTAACCAAGATCCAATTACAGAAAGGACATCTTAACCAACACCAAATGACGTAAAGAAGGGACAGCCTAAATAAGATACTATGGCTTACAGAATGGACATCCTAAATAAGATACTATGGCTTACAGAATGGACATCCTAACCAAAGATCCAATGACTTACAGAATGGACATCCTAACCAAAGATACTATGACTTACAGAATGAACATCGTAACCAAAGATCCAATGACTTACGAATGGACATCGTAACCAAAGATCCAATGACTTACAGAATGGACATCCTAACCAAAGATACTACGACTTACAGAATGGCCATCCTAACCAAGATCCAATGACTACAAATGCCAACGATCCTTACACAAAGATCCACTTACAGAATGGACAACAGATCCTAACCAAAGGATCCAAATGACTTACGAATGGACATCCTAACCAAAGATACTATGACTTACAGAATGGACATCCTAACCAAAGATACTATGACTTACAGAATGGACATCCTAACCAAAGATACTATGACTTACAGAATGAACATCCTAACCAAAGATCCAATGACTTACGAATGGACATCGTAACCAAAGACATGATTACTATGACTCCTACAAAGACATGACTACGACATCCTAACCAAAGATACTATGACTTACAGAATGGACATCCTAACCAAAGATACTATGACTTAACAGAAGAAAAAGGACATCCTAACCAAGATACTATGACTTACAGAATGGACATCCTAACCAACCAAGATACAATGACCTAACCAAGAATGATAGGACATCCTAACCAAAGATACTATGACTTACAAAATGGACATCCTGACCAAAGATACTACGACTTACAGAATGGACATCCTAACCAAAGACCAATGACTTACAGAATGGACATCCTAACCAAAGATACTATGACTTACAGAAAGGACATCCTAACCAAAGATCCAATGACTTACAGAATGGACATCCTAACCAAAGATCAATGACTTACAGAATGGACATCCTACCAAACAATACAAATGAATCTCCAAAATGACTTACAGAATGGACATCCTAACCAAAGAAGATTCAATCACAATATAGACTTACAGAATGGACATCCTAACCAAAGATTGACTTAGATGGACCTACAGAAGACGAATCAATGACATCCTAACCAAAGATACTATGACCTTACAGAAAGGACATCCTAACCAACAAGATACAAATGGACTCCTACAAGAAATGATAAAATATCCTAACCAAAGATACTATGACTTACAGAATGACTTCCTAACCAAAGATACTACGACTTACAGAATGGACATCCTAACCAAAGATCCAATGACTTACAGAATGGACATCCTAACCAAAGATACTATGACTTACAGAATGGACATCCTAACGAAAGATCCAATGACTTACAGAATGGACATCCTAACCAAAGATACTATGACTTACAGAAAGGACATCCTAACCAATGATCCAATGACTTACAGAATGAACATCCTAACCAAAGATACTATGACTTACAGAATGGACATCCTAACCAGGGGATCCAATGACTTACAGAATGGACATCCTGACCAAAGATCAATGACTTACAGAATGGACATCCTAACCAAGATACTATGACTTACAGAATGGACATCCTAACCAAAGATCCAATGACTTACAGAATGGACATCCTAACCAAATATACTATGACTTACGAATGGACATCCTAACCAATGATCCAATGACTTACAGAATGGACATTCTAACCAAAGATACTATGACTTACAGAAATGACATCCTAACCAAAGATACTATGACTTACGAATGGACATCCTAACCAAAGATACTATGACTTACAGAATGGACATCCTAACCAAAGATACTATGACTTACAGAATGGACATCCTAACCAAAGATCAATGACTTACAGAATGGACATCCTAACCAAAGATACTATGATTTACAGAATGGACATCCTAACCAAAGAATATGACTTACAGAATGGACATCCTAACCAAAGATACTTGACTTACAAATGGAGATCCTAACCAAAGATACTATGACTTACGAATGGACATCCTAACCAAAGATACTATGACTTACAGAATGGACATCCTAACCAAAGATACTTGACTTACTAATGGACATCCTAACCAAAGATACTATGACTTACGAATGGACATCCTACCAAAGATACTATGACTTACGAATGGACATCGTAACCAAAGATACTATGACTTACAGAATGGACATCGTAACCAAGATACTATAACTTACAGAATGGAGATCCTAACCAAAGATACTATGACTTACGAATGGACATCCTAACCAAAGATACTATGACTTACAGAATGGACATCCTAACCAAAGATACTATGACTTACAGAATGAACATCCTAACCAAAGATCCAATGACTTACAGAATGGACATCCTAACCAAAGATACTATGACTTACAGAATGGACATCCTAACCAAAGATCCAATGACTTACAGAATGGACATCCTAACCAAAGATACTATGACTTACAGAAAGGACATCCTAACCAAAGATACTATGACTTACAGAATGGACATTCTAACCAAAGATCCAATGACTTACAGAATGGACATCCTAACCAAAGATACTATGACTTACAGAATGGACATCCTAACCAAAGATACTATGACTTACAGAATGGACATCCTAACCAAAGATACTATGACTTACGAATGGACATCCTAACCAAAGATCCAATGACTTACGAATGGACATCGTAACCAAAGATACTATGACTTACAGAATGGACATCGTAACCAAGATCCTATTACAGAAAAGACATTCTAACGGACAGCCAATGACTTACAGAAAAGACGAGCAAAATAGTTCCCTGTCGTCTTCTGGTCTTTATGTAATGTATCCATGTTTTTCTTGGTTGAAAAGGGTATCGAGCCTGAAAAGGCTTGTGTTTGATTTTGTTTTCCCTTTTTGTTGTTTTTGAAGCTGTTATATTTATTTTTGTTTGTTACTTTTTTACAATCTTTTCTATACACAGCAGTATTTAATTGATCTTCCAAGTTAAAAATAAAATTTAAAAAAGTAAAATTCCCTTTATTCATCCCCATGGGGAAATTTGTCTTAAGGGTGGGCCTATTCCGAGGGAAGACTGAAATAACCCAGGCGTCAGCCGCAGAGCAGCGCCGCAAAGTGAACTATGGCAAGGTGACTTGCTCAAGGCCACACACAGAAAGCGGTCGAACTCGTTGCCTTTCGGATACGAAGCAGAGACCTTACCGCTGAGCAACGCCGCCCCACATTCAGTCACAGAGAAATATCAGACTTCGCAAAAAGTTTTTATTAAAGTCACATTTTGTCATTGGCGGGAAATTAGCACAGGTCTTCGTCAAGCATGGAAACGGGATAAAATGTGTTAAGATCAATAAATTAATTATCTTATCTTATCTTACTAAAGGCTTAATAGGAATTATCCTTTAAACGCCTTATACAATAGTTTATAATTACAGAATCTCATTGTATCATTCACAGACAGTTTTACACAACTTTGAATGTCAGGAAACGTAGATCAATACAGCAATCTACAAATCAAAAAATACTATCATGGAATACTGGTAACTGAAAATTGGTCATGATCGAATAAATCATAAATGTACAAAGTTTATAGTCCAATGAAATATTAATGACAAAAAAAATCATGCCAGAAACAATTACCAAGTTTATTTCTGTAATAGAATCTATTTTCTAATTCACGTCGTTTGTTCATCTATATAGTTGTCCTTTCGGGCCGAAGTTTATCCCGGTTTCTATAGCGTGAAACGGAAAATAGCAATTGCTTGTTACCCTTTGGATAGGATGCTAGTCTATCGCAAAGTTCTTTCCGCCATTTCTAAGAGACCTAGCGACCCAATTACTGTTGGTAAGACAGTGAGAAAAGTGGGGGTGTGGGGGGGGGTATTATTATCATTATTATATTCTGATGCGTAAGAATATCAAATTTTATGTTTTATTCATCACATTCCCGACGTTTAATATTTCTTTTTTTTTTCTTAATTCGAAATTATTGAAATTTCTAGACTTTGGTGCTGGCAGTAGCCCGTCCATGCTGGATGCCATTCGACGTGGTTTGGAGGCGGCCAAGATACGACATTTTGATAGGCTGAACAACCTCAACAACAACAACAATCAAAACAGCAGCAGCAGCAGCAATAACAGTAGCAGAAGCACCACCACCACTGCCCAAAGTGACAACAATAATCACAGCAACATCAATTCACGTCGTATCCAGAACGATGACTGCGATCCAATGAAATCTGACCAGATCGGTGTCACGTCACACAAACAACAACAACAACAACAACAACAACAACAACAACAACAACAACAATTTCAACAACACATCACGACAACACACAACAACAACAACATAGCAGAACACCACACCCAGTACACACATAAGACCAACGTCAATCACCTACAAACATTATCGATCAACCTGAGCAGAGGGTGTACACCACCCCAATCCGACGTTAACACACCTCACAATTTAACAACACCACCCACAACACTTATCCCTCCACACAACCTCCCAATCCTTATCCCTACACCACACCTCCCAATCCTTTTCCCTTACACACACCTCCCCAACATGTTACCCCTACACACACCTCACACCAATCCTTATCCCCTACAACCAACATCCCCCCAATCCTTATCCCTCACACCACACCTCCCAATCCTTATCACACAACCTCCCAATCCTGTATCCCCTACACCACACCCATCCCAATCCTGCCCTACACCACACCCCAATCCTGTATCCCCTCACACCACACCCTCCCCAATCCTTATCCCCTCACACCACACCTCCCCAATCCTTATCCCCTTACACCACCTCCAAATCTGTATCCCTTCACCACACCTCCATCCTGTATCCCCTCACACCACACCTCCCCAACCCTTTATCCCCTCACACCACACCTCCCCAACACTTTATCCCCTCACACCACACCTCCCTAATCCTTTATCCCCTCACACCACACCTCCCCAATCCTGTTTCCCCTTACACCACACCTCCCATCAGTATCCCTTACACCACACCCAATCCTGTATCCCCTCACACCACACCTCCCCAATCCTTTATCCCCTCACACCACACCTTCCCAATCCTGTATCCCCTCACACCACACCTCCCCAATCCGTATCCCTTCACCACCTCCCATCTGTATCCCCTCACACCACACCTCCCCAATCCTGTATCCCCTCACACCACACCTCCCCAATCCTGTATCCCCTCACACCACACCTCCCCAATCCTGTATCCCCTTACACCACACCTCCCCAATCCTGTATCCCCTTACACCACACCTTCCCAATCCTGTATCCCCTCACACCACACCTCCCCAACCCTTTATCCCCTTACACCACACCTCCCCAGTCCTGTATCCCCTTACACCATACTTCCCCAATCCTGTATCCCCTCACACCACACATCCCCAATCCTGTATCCCCTTACACCACACCTCCCCAATCCTTTATCCCCTCACACCACACCTCCCCAATCCTTTATCCCCTCACACCACACCTCCCCAATCCTTTATCCCCTCACACCACACCTCCCCAATCCTGTATCCCCTCACACCACACCTCCCCAATCCTGTATCCCCTCACACCACACCTCACCAATCCTGTATCCCCTCACACCACACCTCCCCAATCCTGTATCCCGTTACACCACACCTCCCCAATCCTGTATCCCCTCACAACACTTCCAACTTATCCCTCAACCACACTCAATCCTGTGTCCCCTCACACCACACCTCTCCAACCCTTTATCCCCTTACACCACACCTCCCCAATCCTGTATCTCCTTACACCACACCTCCCCAATCCTTAAAGAAAGAACTTATTCAACGTCAGTCAGCATTTTGTAGTTGAAAATTACAGAGGGGACGAGGGAACTACAAATGTCCATTATTTTTTTTATTTTTTTGTGTGTGTGTGGGGGGGGGAGGGTGGAGAGGGGGACTGCCCACTTTGAGTGACGTCAGGGGCAAAATCTACACACTATAAAAAAACACCACTAAAATTACAACCATTAAAGACCTGAATGTGTGTGTTTGACACGGTGCTAAAGCAAGAAAGTAAAATACAAGAACAAAAAAAAACAACAAAAAAATAAAACATCCCCAAAAAATCAATCCTCTGACCTCCTGATTCCATGTCAGACGCGCTACCAACACGTTTTCGTCTGGCACCGTTTCATACAGGTCTTTAACTAACACTGGTGACTGCAACCTAATTGGATTCAATAGTCTGATGCCAGTCGCCCAGCAACGGCGCCATCGTGGTTCTAAACAAAGAAAATCGGTACTTTGTATACTTCATGCTGGCTAGAGCTTTTCATATGTCTTGTGATCAGTATGTGTATTAATGAAAACATGATCAGATTTATAATGTTTTTTTCCCCCTCTGGATACGCTTTTATGCTCGCCGGAGAAATATTTCATAAGGGGTCCGCCATTGTTTCGATAGTTTAGAGCCAGTTACTAAGTTAACCAGGCGTCATTACGAGAGAATTGACGTCAGACTGGTGAAGGCTATTTCTCATCTATTTAAGAGTTATGACTGTAGTTTTTCTGATGTTCTATTTATAGAGTAATTGATTTGACCCGTGAAATCAGTCAATAAAGGCAAGCAGTCACGAAAAATACAGAAATGGAATCTGTACTCTTCGCCCGCCAATTGGGTGATTAGTCCTCATTTAAGTCCCTCTAACAGACTATAAACATTTAAGATTACACTCAGTTTTTTAAATGTTGGTACAGGATCTGTCGGACAGATAAAATGAGTATTTTACCTAAAGACATAGAATCAATTGATTTTTTAAACGAAAAAAATCCGACCCCCCCCCCCACACACACACACGCACACACAAAACAAACAAACAAAAAAAAAGAAAACAAAAGGAAAAGATAATCAACAACAACAACAAAATAACAAAAACACGAGATCTTATACTGAGCAATTTCTACTAGACTTTAGTGATTTTTAAAAAAAATTCGTGAGCGTTTATATAGAGCAACATCCAATAAACGTGCTCAAAGCGCTTTACAAAGGGTCCCTGACCAACAGCAGCAACGCGTAACATGTAGAATGAGACATAACGCCTATTAGGCGATATTGCAATTTTATTTCGACGGAGACAACGCTGTGAACAGCCAGGTACTCATCTTACACCTTAGTACGATGAGAGAATGTGAGTAAAGAGCCTTTTCCAAGGACTCAACTCAGCTATGCGCTCGAACCCAAGACCTTCCGACCCGAAAGAGAGTGTCATACCACTAGGCCACACAGCCGCGTGGAAACTCAGGGGTTTTTTTTAATTTTTTTTTTTTTTTGGGGGGGGGGGGGGGGGAGGTTTAATGGGTTTTTTTATGTTCCATAATATATTAAATGGACACCAAGTATTTTTGTCAAACGCCGATTTGCATTTACTGTGAAAAACAACCACGAGGAAGGAATTAATCTGCAGTTTTGTTGTTTTTTTTTGTTTTTTTTTAATCTTTTATTTTATTTTGTATTTTTTTTAACAACCCCGAATGCGATAAACTCGGTTAGGAATTTTCATATTCATGACGGTAGAAATAGCACATTCACCTCGTGTGTGTCTTAGTGTAAAATGCAGGTGACCCATGGACACAAACCGGAAATGAATGGTTGAACCGGAAGAGGGGAATGTGTGACGTCACGACTTCCCATCATATTTCCAGCATTTGGTTCATCCCGAAATATTACCGTTATGAGTTGGCGGGTAACATTTTATACGGATAAAGCCCAATGTTAAGTGAAAACCCTCTCTGACTATTATAGATGGAACGATATTGACACCACTCATCTCTTTTGGTTTTAGACAGCCATTGTATGTATTAGTTCTCAGGAAACGTTATGAATCAGACTATAAACGTTTAAGATTACACATCCTTTTGTGTGTCGGTACGTCATATTCGGCTGACAGATGTTGTGAATATTTTGCTTAAACTAATAACATTAATTATCTGTGATAAACGCTAGTGTGATCATTCCCTAAGGCTTAATGCATTCGTGTTTGTTACGCCAGGACATCTGTATCCATGCATTCATTGGCCTTATTCATTTTCATTTATTTACAACACTCTGATGGGGTGTGACAAATCTATTTAAAGCAAATATGTAGCGCATTTCCTCTAACCCATTGCGTGTTCATACATCACAATTCTCCATTCCACCCCTCATCCCCAACTAGCCCCCCCCCCCCCCCCTTTCCGCCCACACACATTAATCCATCAGGTCATAAAGAACCAACTTGCTTTGTGCCGATGTCTTGGAATGAGATTATTTGGTTTTGTCAATCTCTGTGATAAACTTGTAAGCGGATTTTTCTCAAAGTGGTAAAATATCGGTGTATGTTTGTGTGTGTGTGTGTGTGTGTGTGTGTGTGTGTATATATATATATATGTGTGTGTGTGTGTGTGTGTGTTTGTTTGTGTATTTATGTATGTGTGTGCATGTATGTTTGTGTGTGTGTATGTGTGTATGTGTATATGTGTGCGTATATGTGTATGTGTGTGTATGTGGGTATGTATGTGTATGTATGTGTGTATATCTGTGTATGTATGTGTGTATGTGTGTTTATGCGTGTGTATGTATGTGTGTATTTATGTGTGTTTATGATGTGTATGTGTGTATGTATGTGTGTGTATGTTTGTATATGTATGTGTGTATGTGTTTATGTATGTATGTGTATGTGCGTGTGTGCGTATTTGTGTGTGTATGCGTGTTTATATGTGTATGTTTGTATGTGTTCGGATGTTTGTGTATGTGTGTTTATGTCTGTATGTGTGTACGTGTGTATGTGTCTGTCTGTGTGTGTGTGTATATATGTATGTGTGAGTGTTTGTATGTGCTTGTGTGTATTTTTTGTGTATGGGTCTAAATGTGTGCGTGTATGTGTGTATGTGTGTATATGTGTGTTTGTGTGTGTATGTGTGTAAGTATGCGTTTGTGTGTGTGTGTGTTTAAATGTGTGTGTATGTATGTGAGTGTATGTTTGTGTGTGTATGTGTGTACGTGTGTGTATGTGTGTATATGTATGTATGTACGTAAATGTATGTATGTATGTATGTGTGTGTTTGTGTATGTGTATGTGTGTGTTTGGTGTGTGTGTGGGGGGGGGGGAGGATGTGTTCCACCAACTCTGATGTTCTTATTGTGTTCTTTATTCCAGCAACCCGGAGTGCCTGTAAATTTAACATGAAGTAGGACACGCTTAACTTCATAAACCAAATTGAAATCGGATTTACCATGCCCAATGCCCTTGCATGAACAAAAACTGAATAGAACAGTTTCAATAATAAAAAAAAAGAACAAAATACCAAACACGGAACGCTCAAAACCATTTAGCAACCAACAACAACAACAACAACAACAACAACAACAACAACAACAACGACGACGACGACGACGACAACAACAACGACGACAACAACAATAACAACAACAACAACAACAACAACGACAACAACAACAACCCAATAAATACATAAATACGAGCATAACTAAAAAACACAGATCGACAGCTCGAGTTTTAATTGTTGTTATTGTTAATGTTGTTGTTGTTGTTGTTGTTGTTGTTGTTGTTGTTGTTGTTGGCTGAGGAAGGGTTTTGAGCCCGAAATGTTCCGTGTTTGGAATCTTGTTCTGTGTTTTTTTTAAAGCTATAATAGGGAATGAGATTAGCGGAAGAGTAGCGTCCCTTGATTGGACGTCACCCATAGTCTGTGACTTCACCGGCGGAAAAGTTATTAGAGAAAGAACGTCATGTTGGTTGTGCGCATGCGTCTCTCGTCCTCGCCCAGAGCACGAGAGACGCATGCGCACAACCAACATGACGTTCTCTCTCTAATAACTTTTCCGCCGGTGACGTCACAGACTATGGGTGACGTCCAATCTAGGTACGCTACTCTTCCGCTAATCTCATTTCCCTATGTATTGTTATACAGTGAGTTGTCGTTTGTAGTGCTCATGGAAACAAGTGGTCCCATTGGTTGAACTATTGAATACAATTCACGATTTGTTTTCATTTTGGGCAAAAGACTGGAATTTTGACGTCATTTTTTGGTCAGTGTCAGCGTGGCCTTCGTAAAACTATGGCCTGATACCGTAGCCATCTTTATGTTATAGCCTGATACTGAAATCCAAAAGGACTGGCAGTTTGACGTCATTATTTGGTTTTATCAGGCCAAAACTTTACGAAGGCCACGCTGACACTGACCAAAAAATGACGTCAAAATGCCAGTCTTTTGCCCCCAAAGAAAACAAATCGTGAGTTGCATTCAATAGTTCAACCAATGAAATGACTAGGCGGTGCAAAAACCAAACAATGACGTCAAACTGCCAGTCCTTTTGGGTTTCAGTGTCAGGCTAGAACAACGATGGTAACGGCAATCGGTCCGCATCATACCATTTCTAATAGACAACTAGATAACCACGCCTCTCGGACAGTCGTCATAATGTAAACAATGGCAGTGATTGGTAAACATAGCAAATTACACAGATTTTAGTATCGATGGTATGATCTAAGTAAAATACTCACTATACTACTGCCAGATCAATAGAACCAACACAGAAAACTCTGTGTATACATAAATGTTTAGAATCTGATCGAGAAAATCGTGTGATAAGTCCAGTCACCCATTTGTCAATATAAAAACAATAACAATGATCAGAGAGGGGTTGATTTCACTCACGTTATTGTTTATAAACAACCAACTATGTTTGTCCGAGCACGTGTGAAGGTGTGTCACAAATTCCATTTATCGATTGGTCAAAAATCTACGGGTTAATCGCATGAGTCTAGCATGTTGCAGTTCTAACCGTTTTGGCTTTAAATCCAATTGGTGGAATCTGGTTTACCCAATGTAATACTGTGCTGTGATGGTGGGCCACATATACCATTTGCTGTGAAGCATATTATGGGAATATTTGCGGCTATGTGGTCTCGGGGTACGACACTAGCCTTCGGATTGAAAGGTCCAAGGTTCGAGTCCCGCTCTCAGCGGCGCATTGTTGACTCCTTCTCTCTCCGTACTTGGGTGTAAAATGGGTACCTGGTCGTGAAGAGCATTGTCCCTGTCGGAAAAAAATATACATATAATTCGTCTAACAGGCGGCACGCCTCGTCTCGTCCTGTATGTTAACTGTTGGCCTGGGATCCCTTGTAAAGCGCTTTGAGCACGTTTCGTGGATGTTGCATCTCTTTATAATAGATCAAGTGTTTGTTTTGTTTTTTTGTTGATTGGGGTGGGGGGGGGGGGTGTTAAGAACCCATAACAGTTTGAGTTGTCAGACTTGCGAAAAACACACATCGGCCCACAACATGTCGGCTTATCATACCTGCCAAGTGGTATACGTCGTTCACAAACGTGCGTGCTGATTTATTATTTCGGACTTTCCCTCATAGATAAAAAAAAGTATAGAAGGAAGGAAATGGATTCAATAGTCTGGTGTCACGTCCCCCGGCAACGGTGGCCATCTTGGTTCTAAACAAAGAAAATCGGTACTTTTTATTCTTCATGCTGGCTAGAACTTTTCATATGTCTTGTGATTAGAATGTGTAAAGGTCAAAATATGATCATATTTATAATGGGTTTTTTTTCCCTCTGGATACGCTTTTATGCTCGTCGGAGAAATATTTCATAAGGGCGTCCGCCATTGTTCCGATAGTTTAGAGCCAGTTACTAAGTTACAACTACGAGGGAAGTGACGTCACGATTGTTGAAGCGTATTGAGGTCAATCAGCTCTTTGTTATTATTTTTAGCCAGCCATTTTATGAGTAGTTCTCACTAAACTGTATTAATCAGACTAAAGTTACACATAGATTTGTGCGCGGGTACGTTATATCCGACTGGAGGATGTTGTGAGTGTTTTTAACTGACGCATATCATTGATATCAAATTAAAAGAAAACGATTTTAGAATAAATTTCAATTTATATAAGCATTTATGTTATTGATTTTATATTTTTTCATGGCATGTCTTAGTCGCCTCAATGTGCTTTCTCCAAGCCTTTTGACGGTAACCAACGGCCACTCATTTACAGGTCCGATAACCCAATTCATTTTGGGCTCATTGTTGTAATGGAATCTTTTTTTTTTAATGACGCAAAATGTCATTGTCTATTATCACAATGTTAAACTAGGCCCAAAAGTGGATTCGGATGTCAGACCTGCCTATATGTAAACGTCGACAGTAACAATTCATCGAAACAGAATTTTCTTCTTTTTATTTTTTGTTTATCGCTTTATCGGCTGAGTGGTGTAGTAGTATGACACTCGCCTTCGGATCGGAAGGTCCAGGGTTCGATTCTGCTCTGAGCGGCGCACAGTTATTCTCTGCAAGTGCCTCTTAACTCACATTCTCTCACCGGACTCGGGTGTAAAATAGGCACAGCTCCGGGGTGTTAACAGGGTTGTCTCTGTCCGAAAAATACATTCGCGTCTCGTCCTATAATGTTTAGTGTCGCTGTTGCCTCGGGACCTGTTGTAAAGCGCCTTGAGCACGTTTTGTGGATATTGCCCTATATAGATAGAATGAAGTTGACGTCACTCGGGTATTTGTTATTGTTTTTTGCCATCCGCGTTTATGAGTAATTCTCACCAAACTGAATGAACCAGACTATAAATGTTCAAGGTTACACACAGTTTTGTGTGTTGGTCCGTTATATATATCCGGATGACAATGTTGTGAGCTTCTTAGCCAAACGCATACTATCTGTACAGGCCAATTGTTTTCCTGTCCAAATCAAGATCTGAATATTATGAAGAATGTTCAAAGTATCGTAAGACATGGTGAGAAAAGGGTTATGGGTTGTATGCGATTGGCTAAGGAGCTCACAACATTGCCATCCGGAAGTATAACGGACCACCATATAAAACTATGTTGTAACCATGAACATTTATAGTCTGGTTAATACAGTCAAGTGAGAATTACTCATAAACGTGGATGGCAGAAAACAATAACAAATACCCGAGTGACGTCAACTTCATACCATCTATAGACACGCCAAATTGTCAAGGTGAGCACCTATTTTGTGCAATATCCTCTAAATGTCCTCAAAGCGCTTTACAATGAGTCTCTATCCAATAACAATACTTAAAATGTAGGACGAGACGTGACGCCTCTTAGACGATATTACAATATTTTCCAGCTATTAACAGCCAGGTACTCATTTTACACCCGAGTACGGTGCGGGAATGTCAATAAAAAGCCTTTTCAAGGACTCAACTATGTGCCGCTCAGAGCGGGGCTCAAACCGTGGCCTTCGTAAAGTTATGGCCTGATACTGACCAAAAAAGGACGTCAAAATGCCAGTCTTTGGCCACAAAAGAAAACAAATCGTGAATTGTATTCAATAGTTCAACCAATGAAATAACTTGTTTCCATGAGCACTACTAACGAAAACTCACTAGACGGTGCAAAAACCAAATAATGACGTCAAACTGCCAGTCGTTTTGGGTTTCAGTATCAGGCTATAACTAACGATAGTTACGCTCAAACCCAGGTCCATCTAATCTCGTAGGCGAGTGCCATACCACTAGACCCCAATAGCCGTAGCAATCTTGTGCATACATACCGTCACCGTGGGAATCTTTTAAAATTCATTCCACAATTAATTCATTCAGTTTGTCACAAGTATGGAGTCGTTTCCATGACAACGGTGTGTGGTAGCAAATTATGCTTATATCATCGATAAATTGGAATTTCAATGAGGACAAGAAACAGGTCAACTCTATCGTGGACGCCTCTCACCGAGAGTTGCATCGATTCCTTGAGAACAAAAAACAGGTCAACTCTATCGTGGACGCCTCTCAGCGAGAGTTGCATCGATTCCTTGAGAACAAAAAACAGGTCAACTCTATCGTGGACGCCTCTCACCGAGAGTTGCATCGATTCCTTGGAATCCTAACTCACCAGTCACTCCTTTTCGGTTCTGGGCTGTGCGGCCATGTGTGGTCTAGTGGTATGACACTTGCTTTCGGATCGGAAGGTCCTGGGTTCGTACCTCGCTCGGCGCATAGTTGACTCCTTGGAGAAGGCTCTTTGCTCACAGTCTCTCTTCATACTCAGGTGTGAAATGAGTATCTGGCCGTTAACAGCCTTGTCTCTGTTCGATAAAAATTATAATATCGCCTAACAGGCGTCATGTTAAATGTTGCTGTTGGCCAGGGACCCTTTGTAAAGCGCTTTGAGCACGTTTAGTGGATATTGCGCTGTATAAAAGCCCAAGTATTTATTGTTTTTTTTTTGTTTTTTTTTGCCGGGGTGATTTAGTTTGTGAAACATTGAAATGTTGTGTGACTCCCGACGTCCAGGTTTGAAACCTTTGCCAAGATTAGGTCAATTGATCTATTCTATTAGAAGGACGAGTTTTCAGATACGAGTTTTGTTCCAGGTTACTCAATACGATTCAATTGTCTGATGTCACGCTGCCTAGCAACGGCGGCCATCTTGGTTCTAAACAAAGAAAAACATTACTTTTTATTTTTCATGCTGGCTAGAACTTTTCATATGCCTTGTGATCAGAATGTGTAAAAGTCAAAACATGATCAAATGCATGTGTTTTTTTTTCCCTCTGGATACGCTTTTATACTCGCCGGAGAAATATTTCATACGGGCGTCCGCCATTGTTCGGATAATTTAGAGCCAGTGTTACTAAGTTACCATGCGTCATTAGGAAGGAAGTGACGTTACGACTGTTGAAGAGTATTTACTGGTTCATATGAAATATGAAACTTGAATAAATAAAATTAATTAAAATTCCCTTTATTCATCCCATAGGGGAAATTTGTCTTTAGGGTCTTTTCCAAGGGAAGACTGAAATAACCCAGGCGTCAGCCGCAGTGCAGCGCCGCAAATTAAGCTAGGGCGAGGTGACTTATTGCTCAAGGCCACACAGCGCGGCGGCGGGTGATCGAACTCGGTACCTTTCGGGTACGAAGCAAAGACCGTACCGCTGAGACACGCTGCCCCCGAATCTTTGCTTTATCCTTTGAAGATAATTAATGTGTGTGTGTGTGTGTTTGTGTGTTTGTGTGTGTGTGTGTTAGAGTGTTTGTTTTGTGTTTGTGTTTGTATTCTTGTCTGCATTCGTGTTGTGTATGGATGAAATCCAATATTCAATAGATAGTATGCGCTTGGCTAAGAAGCTCACAACATTGCCATCCGGAAGTATAACGGACCAACACACAAAACTGTGTGTATCCATGAACGTTTATAGTCGGGTTAATACAGTTCAGTTAGAATTACTCATAAACGCGGATGGCAAAAAAAAAAAACAATAACAAAGACCTGAGTGACGTCATCTTCGAACTATCTATAAGATTGCAAGCACACGACCTTGTACACTGTTGTGTTATTGTAAAGCACAACATTACTATAGATAGTTCGAAGATGACGTCACTCAAGCCTTTGTTATTGTATAATTTTGCCATCCGCGTTTGTGAGTGATTCTCACTAAACGGTATTACCCGGACTATAAAAGCTCATGATTACACAATGTTTTGTGTGTTGGTCCGTTATACTTCCGGATGGCAATGTTATGAGCTTCTTAGTCAAGCACATACTATCTATAGCTTGGGGGGGGGGGGGGGGGGGGGGTAAGGGACACAAAACACACAAAATCGTGCAAATGGGAGCGATCTATATTCAGGGTTTCGTCCAATTGAGTCATCGATCACATGATATGCTGCTGTCTAAGGATTGGACATCTCTTAATAAATGTAAACACGCTGCTTTGTTTATGAAAATGTTGTAAACATACACATGTGTCAAGCTGAACAAAATGACATTGGATAGTTCGAAAACTGTGAACACTTTTCACTATGTGGGTCACTTTGAGCACAGTTTGTAGCAATGACTATGAAAATTTTTGTTTTCTATTTTTGTAGGAAATACTCCTCTTAAATCAAAGCCCTATCTCCACTGAATAAAAATCTTTTTGAATTTTGAAAATCCATTAATATATAACAAAGTTATGCAGTTTCAAAGCTGTCATTTATTTGGATGACTCACAAAGAGAAAAAAATACGACAAATATGGGACGCTTTTTCTGCGTTTTATTCTGGTTTGTGGCTGTATCTCGCTTAATACGTGGAATTAGATATTAAAACTTGGCAATTTTATGGCAAAATTATCAGAAAATATGATGAAGACATCAGAAGAGTTCTAACTTGTATAGTTTTAGAGCTGTATGGCTAGGGTCAACTATAATTTTGTTTTATAATATGCATAATATTGATCATTTGGAACTTTTCCGAAGTGTAATCTTGTGTCTACAACCCATACAAATGACACGAAAATTGCCTGCTAAATTATTATCAATCAGTCCCGTGAGACCATGGCTTATGTTATTTCTAGTATTTATTTGAGAGAGAGAGAGAGAGAGAGAGAGAGAGAGAGAGAGAGAGAGAGAGAGAGAGAGAGAGCGAGAGAGAGAAGAGTGTTCATCTACTATCCCTATGACATAACAATGAAACAATGCCTTAATTTTAAAAAAGCGCGCGAGGATTTATTGTGTCGTCAGTCACCGCGAACAAGTTGCCAGATGGCCACGTGTGTGGCCAAATATATAATTTTGCTTCTTTTATTAAATTTTATTCATCTATTTTTGTCTCATTGACATTTATCCTAGTCTATTCAATTTTCTGTTTGTTAAAATTTAGTTCATTTTAAGTGGGCCAGTCTTAATAGTGAAAGCCATATGATTTTCTATTTAGCCACTTTTGAAGTCGAATTTGGTCAGTTTAAAGTCTGGCCATCTGGCAGCCTTGTCTTTCTCACGTCAATTTCGTGTCGCGCGATGGTGGAGCAAAATGGCCGTCTCCATATTTTCACTCATTGAAATGCAAATTGGGTTGATGTTTTGTGAGAATACGGGAAAAGTACTTATCATAATCCAATGAAATTTGAAATATAAATAGAAGAAATGTGCATATATAACCTTTTGAGCGACAAAATCTCTCCTCTTTGTAGTTTTAGAAATATTATACTCCAAAGAGTTAAATCTATTTTTAACGGTCTTCTCGTAATAGTAGAGTTTTGTCGCTTGACATAATCTAAAATGACCTCTTTTCTAACTGTGTGCCAACTTTCAGTCATATTCATCGATAAACAGCTTGGTATTTAATTTTTTAAAATAGCATGTACGAAACGGCTTCGTCCCATATTTTGTCCGGAATTTGGGCACTTCGTGAGCGAAAAAGAGGCCCAAAGATTTGTGGGGGATAGTCATTGCTACAGTTTGCAATGTGACCAATGACCTCGAGCACATGGACATGTAATATAGATCATGTCCATTAGTATTAGTTATGAAAGCATGAATTTTTTTTATGAAAGAGAAGTTCGTGCTCTAAGGTTTAAATTCTGATATAGAACGACTTTTCCATTACTCCAAGAGCTGAGATATCAGCAATTTAAATTGTGTAAAAATTAACGGTGGTGATGAAACGATATTCTGCTTTGGTGTCAAAGGTCAAAGACTACGTCATCGGTACCGAGTTACACATTATGTGCCCTGTTGCTGAAATCGAAATCGGAAGTATAACTTATCATAACATACAACCAGAGAGGTTATATTATAGGGAATGAGATTAGCGGAAGAGTAGCGACCATTGATTGGACGTCACCCATAGTCTGTGACGTCACCGGCGGAAAAGTTATTATAGAGAGAGAACGTCATGTTGATTGTGCGCATGCGTCTCTCGTCCGCGCTTCTGCGTCTCTCGTCCTTCAAATATCAATCAATTTAAATGACCCTCATCTCGAGAGCAAAATAAATCTCAAACATGGGACTGCGCCAGGTTAAAAGAGCTATATATTGAGCAATAATCACTAAATATGCTCAAAATGGCATTCCAGACTATTTTGTTTCCAGTTGAGCTAAGAAATATAATGCAATTCCCCCCCCCCCCCCTCCACCCATCTTTTTTTTCCTTTTCTTCTCAGTAATGGGCCTAGATGATGTGATAGGAAATTTCAAGGTTGGCAAAGACTTCGATGCCATATTGGTTGACGTGAATACTTCCGGCACACCTATCGACATTTTCCGGTCAGACACGAGG
>NC_088369.1:46432811-46445311 GCF_034508935.2 Berghia stephanieae
GATGGTGATGATGATGATGGTGATGATGAAGACGATGAAGATGATGATGATGATTAAGACGATGATGATAATGATTATAATGCTTATGACGTTGATGATTTTTTTCCATCTCACACTCACAGGTGACGACAGGAACATCATTCAAGTGTTTGTCCAAGGGAAACAAGTCATTAAAAAATAGACTGAACGGCAAAAGCACATGAATTACCTCCCCTACTAACCAAAAAATAAAAAAATAAAAAAATCAGCTAGATACAGACTTTGAGTTTTTGGTGGTGTATAAAGTCACGTGTCCAATGGATAATATCCACGGGACTTCTTGTCAGGTCCATCGCTGTTCTTGCATTATTGTACTCAGACGTTGGACCCTGTTTTTTTTGTCATAGAGATCAGTGTTTGTAATTGTCTCTGGCCAATAGATTCCGATTACGCGACGTAACTGTTTGCGGTGGTATGAATCGAGACTTTCTAAGTTATTTTTTGTGAGGCCCCAGGTTCCACAACAATATGTCAATATCGGAATAATCAGTGCCTCGTAAATCTGTATTCGTTTATTCTCACTGATAATGTTATTTCTATTCCATTAAATTTTGGAGTTGGTTGAATACATTGGTGGTGGCCAGCTGCTTTCGTTTTCTGATGTCTTCATTTTCGTTGATCAAATTGCCTAGTTTACGTACATTTTTCCATTCATTTAAATTTCTGTTGATTTTTGTATATTCTATTTTGGATTGATTCACTTTCAGAATCCATGCTTCTAGGGTAGTTGATATAATTGGCAAGTATATTTTCGCTTGATGTTCTGATTCAAAGATTAGGTCTGTATCATCTGCGTATATCAATTCACGAGTGATCTTCTTTATATTGGTGGTAATTTTCGTCTTAGATCTTTCTAAGGCCGATTCGAGGTATATCGTTGGACTCAAGCTGTCTCCTTGAGGGGATCCAATTAAGGTTGATGTTGTTGTTAATCTCGGCCGGATTCAAATTGTAATGTAATATTTGAGAATAGGTTTCTTATGAGCTTCACGTGATCTTCGTCTAAGAATGAGTCAAGGATTGATAACAACTTGAATCTACATATGGTGTCAAAAGACTCATATCAATTCAAAGTATGGCAAATTTTCCCTCATATTCCTCTGTTCTGGCTCTTAGCCATTGATGTGACCATGCTATGTTCGCAGTGCTCCTATCTCTTCTAAACCCGCTTTGTGATGGTGAAAGATATTCCCCTACCTTTTCTTTAATTCTGTTGAGCGTGATTATGCTTACAACTTTTCTTAGCGTGGACAATAAAACGATTGGTCGCAAATTTTCTAAAGGGCCTTTCTTTTTATTTGGTTTGTTTAGCAGAATGAGTTTTCCACTTCCAAGATTGAGAACTTGTTTTGTCTTAAATATCTTATTATAAATATCAGCTAGTATTTGCATGCCTTCGTCGTCAAGACATTTTATTTCTTCTGTTCTAATACCATTTAGACCTGGCGATCTGTTATTATTAAGCTTTTGTATGACTTCACTTATGTCGTAATGCGTTATTGACGTTATAATAAAAGACACAAGAATAACTATTGGCATCAATGTGTTTTTTATTTTTTTTATTATTATTATCATATTCCAAATTTTATGTTATGTGTTTATGTTTGTCTGAGTTTTGATTTTACGGCGATTGCAGCACACTAAAGTCATGTCATAGTATCAGCGCCAGGAAAAAGGAAAAAAATTGGAAAGTAAAAAGTACTAGCATTACAATTAAACTACCAAACAAAAAGTAAGACAAAGGGGAATTGGTTAAAATTAGGGAACAGATAGATTCCAAGAGATAGATTCCACTATCAATGTACTTAGTTTGAGACAGATCACCTAAATGTCTCATCCAGATACAAGCACAAGTCCCCACCAAGAGGAATACACTCAAATGTTTACAAATCATATAATATATCAAAACAAATTACACAACTAACAATACATAACAGAGATGATTTACTAGGGAACAAAATATCATCTCCCAAAATTCTAACTATACGTTTGGCTGTTTCCCTCTCAGCCAAGGTATCGGCCAGGGCCAGGACAAAACCAAGTAATCTCATTCCAAGACAAAGACAGAAAGCATGTTGGAAAACAATACAGGGGACAGTTATATGATGTTTCTTTTTCATGAAACTCGACAAAGTTATGGGAAATAGGCAGCAATGGAGAGTGAACCTGGGACTCAGGGAAGTGTACACCATTGGGGAGTGAACCTGGGACTGGGTTTCGGCAGGTTTCGGAAGAAAGCCATTACTTTTTGGGAACATAACACAACATCGTGCATTCCTGTGATCATCGTCTGCTCAAATAGAATGATGAATAAATTAAGAATTCTGGAAATAATTACGTTTTGAAGTGGTTTCTGAAAGCGAGTTCAGTAGGGATGTCATGAAGAGAGTTCAGTAGGGATGTCATGAAGAGAGGTCAGTAGGGATGTCATGAAGAGAGGTCAGTAGGCGATGCCATGAAGAGAGTTCAGTAGGGATGTCATGAATAGAGTTCAGTAGGGATGTCATGAATAGAGTTCAGTAGGGATGCCATGAAGAGAGTTCAGTAGGGATGTCATGAATAGAATTCAGTAGGGATGTCATGAATAGAGATTCAGTAGGGATGCCATGAATAGAGTTCAGTAGGGATGTCATGAAGAGTTCAGTAGGGATGTCATGAAGAGAGGTCAGTAGGGATGTCATGAAGAGTTCAGTAGGGATGTCATGAAGAGTTCAGTAGGGATGTCATGAATAGAGTTCAGTAGGGATGTCATGAATAGAGTTCAGTAGGGATGTCATGAAGAGTTCAGTAGGGATGTCATGAAGAGAGGTCAGTAGGGATGTCATGAAGAGTTCAGTAGGGATGTCATGAAGAGTTCAGTAGGGATGTCATGAAGAGTTCAGTAGGGATGTCATGAAGAGAGTTCAGTAGGGATGTCATGAAGAGTTCAGTAGGGATGTCATGAATAAACAATATCCAGATTGGCCCAAAAAAACATTTTTCATGTAAAAAAAAAAACCCCCAAAAAACTAAGCCAAACGCAGATGAGATTGTTATAATTCGATACTGTTATAAGTATTCCTTGTTTTTCTCGGTAATGTATCAAAATAAACAAATATATAAAATTACAATAATATAATACTAATATAATTATAACAAAGATGATAATTGATAGTCTTTCGGATGTGGTACAGGTCTCTCTCTCTCTCTCTCTCTCTCTCTCTCTCTCTCTCTCTCTCTCTCTCTCTCTCTCTCTCTATCTATCTATCTCTCTATCTATCTATCTATCTATCTGTTTACATATCTATCTCTAGTCGTTACAGTAACAGTGAAGGTCAGACATCACATAGAAGGGATTACAGATATTAGAGATAAAAGAGACCCTACCAGAAGCACCACACATCAATCTCCCAGCATGGAATGATACAGTTGAATTTTAAACACATACACCCACACAGACACACCCACACACATATATACACACACATTCTAATCACACATACACACACACACACACACACCCTCACACACACACACACACACACACCCACACACACACACCCTCACACACCCACACACCCACACATACGTGGTATATAAAGTGACATAACATTATACAACAACAAAGTCTTTATGGCTAAAAAATATCTTTGGCAGGTAAATATAAAATCAATCTGGCAATGTAACATGACCATGTCGGGAGTAAAATATCTCCAGTAATACGTTTGATCTGCAAGTCATTAGTAAGTAGAACAATGCATGGAATATTGACAACAAAACATGGAATATTGACAATAAAGCATGGAATATTGACAATAAAGCATGGAATATTGACAATAAAGCATGGAATATTGACAATAAAGCATGGAATATTGACAATAAAGCATGGAATATTGACAATAAAGCATGGAATATTGACAATAAAGCATGGAATATTGACAATAAAGCATGAAAATGGAATATTGACAATAAAGCATGGAATATTGACAATAAAGCATGGAATATTGACAATAAAGCATGGTATATTGACAATAAAGCATGGTATATTGAAAACAAAGCACGAAATAATTACTATAAATAATGAAAAAATGACAAGCATGAAATATTGGCAATAAAGAATGAAATAATAGCAGTAAAACATCAAATATTGACAGCAGTAATAAATTTGATCTGTAATTTATTATTAAGTAGAAAAGGCATGACATAATGACAACAAAACATGACATAATGACAACAAAGCATGACATAATGACAACAAAACATGACATAATGACAACAAAACATGACAACAAAGCATGGCATAATGACAACAAAGCATGACATAATGACAACAAAACATGAAATATGGATTGTAATCAAATACCCGGGAATGCAACAGAACAGCCGATATAGACTGACTTATTTTTTCTCTGCCGTCCATCTGGTTATTTACTATTGTATTTATCTTTTCATTGTTGTTTTGTTGTTGGCTGAAGAAGGGTTTTGAGTCCGAAACGTTCCGTGTTTGGTATTTTGTTCTTTTCTTTTTTGTTTTTGTTTTTGGAAGCTGTTACATTAATGTTTGTTTATTACATAATATTATTATGCCAGCTAACTTTAACCCATGACCCTGACATAACCCCCCCCCCCCTCCCTCCCCTCCCACCCCGCCACCCCCCATTCCAGTAATTTGTTAGGATAAATACGTTTTTAAAACAACCAAAAGCGAGCCTTTCACTGAATCCAAAAAAAACAAACAAAAAAACAAAAATTAAATAAAATAAAAAACCCAACAAAATCTCACAGGGTCAATAAATAATAAATATTAACTAGTCCATATGCCACTGTCAACAAATAGCATTTGATAACATCAACAATTTGTAAAAGTCTTTAAAAAAATAGACGTGACAATAGATTTTTTTTTTTTGTTTGTTGCTTTAGGTCTCTTCCAACACAATTGAGGTTATATGAGAGACCGCTGAAACAAAAAAACAAGCAATCTAACAAAAATAGTACAAATGTCAATCAAAAGCATAATCTAAAGATATCATAAGCTAAATTATAAATAACCAAGAACAAACAGGCAGAAGATTTACAGGAAAAAAAAATATCCCCTGTCAAAAATACAATCACAAACCAAAGAAGCAAGATAGGCTAGTAAAGAGAAGAAGAAACGACATCACTATCGGATCGTACACCCATGCGAACATCATAGGTATATGATTCAAGGGTGATGCTCCCATCCAACCACCCGCTAAGACAAAGGGGAATTGGTTCAAATAGGGAACAGATGTAGATTCCAAGAGTAACTATAGTGTGCACTTAGTTTGAGATCACCTAAATGTTTCATCCTGACACAAGCACAGGTCCCCGCTAAGAGGAACACACTCAAATGTTTACAATACATAATATATATGTAAAAAAAAAAAAAAAAAATTACGGTACATAACAGGGAGATGATTTACAAGACAAAAATATCATCTCCCAAATCTCTAACTATACATTTGGCTGTTTCCCTCCCAGCCAGGATATCCGGCCAGGGCCAGGACAAAACCAAGTAATCTCATTCCAAGACAAAGATAGAATGCATGTTGGAAAACAGATATAGGGGGATAGAAGACACAATAAGTACCTCCCTGCCCACTATGGAAGGTCAGGAACCCCACCAAGTAAATAGTAACAGTAAGATGATTCATCAAAAACATTTACAAAATAATAATGTAATAACCCTGATAATGATAACAAAATAATAATAATAATAATAGTATAATAATAATAATAATAATAATAATAATAATAATAATAATAATAATAATAATAATAATAATAATAATAATAATAATAATAATAATAATAATAATAATAATAATAATAATAATAATAATATTGATAATAATAATAATAATCATTGTAACAGTAGTGTAAATAATACATTCATACTCACATTTTGATAAGAGCCACTTCACATAATAATAAAAACTTTTTATCTCCCTTGTTTTTTACTTTCGTTTTGTACCAGATGGCTTTGAAAATAAAGAGCTGATTTAAAATCCAACTATCCTGTATTGTATAGTCATTTTATAACCATATTACAATAATAATAAGAAGAAGATAAAGAAGTTGAGGTGGCAGAAATGAAGATGTTGAGATGATCACTTGTGTCACAGTAAAGGTTGTTCACAATTATCTCATTAAATTTTATTTTATTAAGAACTGAATTCATCTCACTCCAGTTATATTTCGGTAGGCTTAGATAAACTTTACCTTCTAATATTAGATCGTCTTTCCTTTTATAGCCTTCCTTCAAATTAATTTCTAATTAGTGAATACTTTTCGTTCTATATTCTGTCACGTAGCCACTTATTATAAAAGCTGATAGGTCTAACATTCTACACTCACTTATCTCTACAATCTATGCCGGACGGCCAACCACTCCATTTCTCATATATATTTGAAGATTTTTATCTTTTGATACTTTGTGGATATTTTATCTCCACCATCAAGACGCCAGAGCTTTTACCTTTGACTGTATAATCTTCAAGGATCAAACCTGAGCCCGCTGTCAAAGAACTATACAATAACCCCTTACCAATTGCCTGGAAGTAGAATTTTACGAGCCCGAGCCTGTTATCAGAGGAATATATCATCCAAGCCTGTCAACTGCCTGGAAACGTAAACTTACGAACCTGACATATTATCATAAGTTACGTAATATATTCAAATTTCTATTTGTAACTGCCACAATCACTATTTATCTCTTAATTAAATTTCATCTTTATTTTTATTTCATTTTAAACAAATCGTTAATTGTTTTTCATTTATAGTAACTAGTAAATTCTGGGGCCTCATTCTACATATATCTTTATGCATAGTCGAGTAGCTCTTTACTCACTTGAGACCATGACAACTTGGCTGGACAAGAAAAGATAAAGTGAGAAAGGATCGAATTCAAAGATTGACTGAAGTGAAGAATGTATCAATAAAGATGAGAGAAGATAGATTGAAATGGTTCGGACATGTAAAGAGACGAGAGAGGGAGTACGTGGGAAGGAAAGTATTGGAGTTAAAATTGGTGGGAAAGAGGAAAAAGGGACGTCCAAAGATTAGATAGTGGGATAAGGTAAAGGACGATATGAAAGAACTGGGCCTGGAGGAAGATGATGCTCTGAACCGAGATGCATGGAGATGTGGCATTCATTATGGCAACCCTGCAAAATGCGGGATAAGTTGAAAGAAGAAGAAGAAGATATATATATATATATATTATATATATATATATATATATATATATATATATATATATATATACTAGTAAAAAGCCCACAATTTCGCGGGGAAAGAACTATTTTCATTCGATACTGTACTCACCATCATTTAATGAGGGCAGATTGGTAAACAACGTTGTCTGTGTAATTTGGTATATCTTCGGTTGATTTTTCTGTGTGGCCCAATAATATATTTAATAATATATTCCCTCAACTAACCCCCAAAAAAATTTAACCTAGTACCTTTAATTAACCCTAATAGGAAAAACAAACACCCAAGCACTTTAATAAGACTTATAACTAACCCTAATAGGAAAAAAAATCATCCGATCTCGAGCTAACCCTAATAGAAAAAACCATGACAAATTGAATAAATAAACGCCTGACAAAAGATTAAAGGTTAAAATACAAATTTAAAGAATACTGGGGATGTAGGAGCTTTCGGAATGTCTCCCCTTTACTTAACTTATGGAAAAACAAACACCCTAGCACCTTTAATAACACTCATGACTAACCTCTCGAGCTAACCCTAATAGTAAAAAAGAATCAAAATGGCGACTGAAATACCTTCATGTGATCAAGTGAATAATATCACTATGAATGCCACGATTTGCTGAAAGATGTCAACACACACACACACACACACACACACATGTATACAACACACACAACACACACACACAAACATACACACACATACACAAACATACACGCAATTAGAATAAAACTGATCACCGCTAAATCAACAACACAACGGAAGTAATAATAATACTTGATGTCATAAATAGATGACGCAAATTGACAACTTTTTACAGTGTCAATATTAGTTGATTTTGGGAGCCAAGTGTCGTCGGTACATATTTTATGATATTATCTGTTTGACTCAACGAACTTTCAAACTGACTTTAAATTATAAAAGGAAATCAAGTTATCTGTTTATCTATCTTTAAAATATACATTTCTAATTTTCAAATCTTTCAGTAGAGTTGTGCGCCGTATCAATTTTTTTATTGACTCAAATAAGCACAATGTTCTCCACAATGCTATATTTTTTAAAGAAAGGATATATATATATATATATATATATATATATATATATATATATATATATATATATATATATATATATATATATATATATATATACCAATGATATAAAAATACTAAGCTGCAGGAAGTTATGGACTGTAAAAAGTCATGTAAAAATGATGAAAACAACAGCTTCAAAATCATTTTTTTAATACTACACTTCAAACATTTCGGGCTCAAAACCCTTCTTCAGCCACAATAAAAAATAGTTAAAACTTTTCCATTTCAGCACAGTCCTACCTGACTAGAAATGCAGAAAAATGTTCTCTGACTATCTGAATTTAATACGATACATTCAGGTTTTCAATGTTTTGGTTGGTGGCTGAAGAAAGCATTTGGGTACGAAATGTTCGTGTGTCTGTCATTTTGTTCCTTTATTGAAGGTGTAATATTACTTTCTGTACATTACTTTTTACAGTCTATAATTATGATTTGATGTGATGATAAAAATTGACATCCAAATAAAAATGTTACAACTGCTTTCCATTGACTATGACAAATCCTTCCTCCCCCTCCCAATCCCTGCTCAAATTCTCCCTCATTTCCTTCAGCTCGGCCAAAGCGTCATCCAAGCTTCTCTTGCCCAGCTGGAAGCTCCGATTGGCAGATGCCAGCTGCAGCTGGTTGATGACCTGGTTTACGATGTCCTCGCAGCGAGACAGAATCTTCATGACCGTTGTGTGTTGTTGTTGTCTCCCTTTGGGCTTGGCAGTCTGTCTGGGTAGACGAATCAGCTTGTGGTCCTGAGGGGGGGGGGGGGGGGGGGGGGGGGAGGAAGAAGAGTAGTAAGCATTGTTTGGGGTTTTTTAAAAGCGTTTTACAGCACTTTTGACACGTTTAGGTTATTTCAGCGCCAGTAAATAGGAAAAAAATGGGATAGTCAAAAAGGTTCTAGATTTACAATTGAAAACACAGGAAAAGTAGGACAAAGGGGAATTGGTTCAAATAGGGAACAGATGTAGATTCCAAGAGCACACTATCATTGTACATAGTTTGAGATCACCAAAAAGTCTTATCCTGACACAAGCACAGGTCCCAACTTAGATGGATTCACTCAAATACATAACAGAGAGATGATTGACAAACAAAAACAATATCATCTCCCAAAACTACGACTATACATTTCACTGTTTTCCTCCCAGCCAAAGACTCTGGCAAGGGTCAGTACAAAACCTGTCATCTGCATTTTTTGCGGCCGCAAATATCAGGGCGATCCGCAAATTTTGGCAAATTTTTGTCAATATAATATATTTTGGCAAATTTCTTGGCAAATTTTGGCAAATTTTAGGTCCCAATTTGGCAAAAAATGCAGATGACAGCAAAACTAAGTAATCTCATTCCAAGACAAAGACAGACAGCAATTGGAAAACAGATGTAGGGGGAGAGAAGACAGAGAAAGTACCTCCCTGCCCACCATGGGAGGTCAGGAACCCCAACCAGTGAGTAAGAATTGAACAGTAGACTTCAGAATTTTCATATCAACAGTTGGCGGATCAACCTTTGAATTCCCGATTTTCACAATCGGAGAACCAAACCTCTGAAGTCTACATACCAACTTTGGGCATCATGTTTTATTCAATGTTGGGTGGACTAGATCTCTTCAATATCCATTAAACGTGTTCATAGCACTCTTTACCCAATATCCATTAAACGTGTTCATAGCACTCTTTACCCAATATCCATTAAACGTGTTCATAGCACTCTTTACCCAATATCCATTAAACGTGTTCATAGCACTCTTTACCCAATATCCATTAAACGTGTTCATAGCGCTCTTTACCCAGTGTCCGTAGCCCACTGAGGATATCAAGAAAAAAAGTGAGCATTTCTAAAGCGCAATATCCACTAAATGTGCTCAAAGCTCTTTACAAGGCGTCCCTAGCCCACAGCAATACTTAATACGTAGGACGAGACATGACCCACATTAGGCGACTTTACATTGTTTTTTTTTCCAACAGAGACAATGTTGTTAATGACCAGGTACTCATTTTACACCTGAGTACGGACAGAGAGTGTGAGTAAAGAGCCTTTTCCAAAGACTCAACTATGCGCTGCTCAGAGCGGGACTCAAACCCAGGACCTTCTGATCTGAAGGCTAGTGTCACACATAGCCTCTCATGCCATCTATATAGCTGGTGTAATATAATAGTGTGGATACTGGCTGTCTTCTTGTCGTCCTTCACAGCCAATCGGCCCATGGAGCCTGAGTTTATCCCGGTTTCTATAGTGTGAAACGGACAACAGCAATTGCTTGCTATCCTTTGGACAGGACGCTTGTCTATCACAAAATACTTTCTGCCAAATCTAACAGACTCAGCTACCCATTCATTGATGGGTGGACAGGGAGGTCAGACCAGAATCTCGGCTGTATCCGGGATGGATCTCGGTCCCTTTCCGTATGAAGCAAAAGCTCTACCACCCGATCTATCATGACCCCCCAGGCGTCTTCTACCACTCGATCTATCGTGACCCCCCAGGCGTCTTCTACCACTCGATCTATCGTGACCCCCCAGGCGTCTTCTACCACTCAATCTATCGTGACCCCCAGGCGTCTTCTACCACTCGATCTATCGTGACCCCCAGGCGTCTTCTACCACTCAATCTATCGTGACCCCCCAGGCGTCTTCTACCACTCGATCTATCGTGACCCCCCAGGCGTCTTCTACCACTCAATCTATCGTGACCCCCCAGGCGTCTTCTACCACTCGATCTATCGTGACCCCCAGGCGTCTTCTACCACTCGATCTATCGTGACCCCCCAGGCGTCTTCTACCACTCAATCTATCGTGACCCCCAGGCGTCTTCTACCACTCGATCTATCGTGACCCCCCAGGCGTCTTCTACCACTCAATCTATCGTGACCCCCAGGCGTCTTCTACCACTCGATCTATCGTGACCCCCAGGCGTCTTCTACCACTCGATCTATCGTGACCCCCCAGGCGTCTTCTACCACTCGATCTATCGTGACCCCCCAGGCGTCTTCTACCACTCGATCTATCGTGACCCCCCAGGCGTCTTCTACCACTCGATCTATCGTGACCCCCCAGGCGTCTTCTACCACCCGATCTATCATGACCCCCCAGGCGTCTTCTACCACTCGATCTATCGTGAACCCCCAGGCGTCTTCTAACACTCTATATTTCCTTTTTCATTTCTAGCACTGTTTCATACACACCTTTACAATGTTTACATCTTTGTGCGGCTATGTGGTCTTGTGGTGTGACACTCCCTTTCGGATCGGAAGGTCCTGGGTTCGAGCGTCGTGCTCGGCGCATAGTTGAGTCCTTGGAAAAGACTCTATACTCACATTCTCTCACCGTATTCAGGTGTAAAATTGTAATATCGCCTAACAGGCGTTATGTCCCGTCCTACATGTTAAATGTTGCTGTTGACCAGTGACACCTTGTAAAGTGCTTTGAGCACATTTAGTGGATATTGCGCTATATAAAAGCTTTTTTTTCTTTTTTTACATAACTACAAAATGAAAGACAGACACAAATAGCAGCAGAGGTAAACACCAACCTTCAAAGCAGCCCTGGTCATTTCCTTAACCACTTCCATATGCTCCTCTACATCCTCCCCACCCCTGGTCAGACACTGCCTCACTTCCTTCTCGACATCCTGTCATAACAAAATATAAATGGAAATAAATAAATAAATAATAAATTTCCCTTTATTCATCCCATAGGGGAAATTTTTTTCTAGGGTCTATTCCAAGGGAAGACTGGCATAACCCAGGCGTCAGCCGCAGTGCAGTGCCGCAAATTGAGCTAGGGTCGAGGTGACTTGCTCAAGGCCACACAGCGCAGCGGCAGGTGATCAAACTCGGTACCTTTCGGGTAGGAAGCAAAGACCGTACCGCTGAGACACGCTGTCCCCTATCACAAATGATTTCAAAGAAAAAATAGTTTTGTTTTCAGAATGTTTACCACACTAGTCCCAATTTATGTTTATTTCTAATGATGAAAATGACAATGATAATAATAATAAAGAAAAACTTGAGCTTTTATATAGCGCAATATTCTCTATATGTGCTCTAAGCGCTTTACAAAGGGTCCTTGGCCAACAGCAACACTTAGCATGTAGGACGAGACATGATGCTTGTTAGGTGATATGACAATATTATTTTCCGATGGAAATAATGGGGTT
>NC_088369.1:46447811-46452811 GCF_034508935.2 Berghia stephanieae
ATCCCACCCAGACATAGGGGGATAGAAGACACAGCATGTACCTCCCTGCCAACTATGGGAGGTCAGGATCCCACCCACACATAGGGGGATAGAAGACACAGCATGTACCTCCCTGCCAACTATGGGAGGTCAGGATCCCACCCAGACATAGGGGGATAGAAGACACAGCATTTACCTCCCTGCCCACTATGGGAGGTCAGGATCCCACCCAGACATAGGGGGATAGAAGGCACAGCATGGACCTCCCTGCCAACTATGGGAGGTCAGGATCCCACCCAGACATAGGGGGATAGAAGACACAGCATGTACCTCCCTGCCCACTATGGGAGGTCAGGATCCCACCCAGACATAGGAGGACAGAAGACACAGCATGTACCTCCCTGCCCACTATGGGAGGTCAGGATCCCACCCAGGTATAGGGAGATAGAAGACACAGCATGTACCTCCCTGCCCACTATGGGAGGTCAGGGCAGACAAATGTAAAATAGGATGGAATAAAAATAGCCACAACAGAATTCATCATTTATCAGTATAGAATTCCAACCACTAACATGACATTTCTCCTAAAATTACCACGGGTCCCTAGCCGATAGGGACACTTAAAACATTTCAACACTTAAAATGTAGGACGAGACATGATGCCTGTTAGGCGACAGGACTTTTTTTTTTTTTTTTTTTGACAGATACAACGCTTGTTTACAGTCAGGAAGTTATTTGACACCTGAGTACTGTGAGAGAATGTGAGAAAGGAGCCTTTTTCCCAAGGACAACTATGCACAGTTCAGATCAGGACTCGAACCCCTGGACCCTCTGATTCAAAGGCGAGTGTCATAGATTTATTACTTCAGTGGAAAAGTCCATATAGATAATATTGGTGTTAGTAATGAAGGGAGGCTTGGTAAATACTGACAGTGAGTTAAAGCTACAATAATATCATTACAAAAAAAAAAAAAGAGAGAGAGAGAGAGAGAGAGAGAGAGAGAGAGAGAGAGAGAGAGAGAGAGACACAAACAGAGAGAGAGAGACACAGAGAGAGAGAGAGAGAGAGAGAGAGAGAGAGAGAGAGAGAGAGAGAGAGAGAGAGAGAGAGAGAGTTACTGACATTTTTGTCCATGATTCTCTGGATAAAGTCCAGGCTTTCGGCAGGTACAGAGTGTCCCAGTTTACTCTTGACCGATCGGAATGCCGACATGTTGTCCAGATAGAACTGACACTTGGCCTGGGGAATTTAGAAAAATGATAGAAGAAATAAAACGAATCCCGTGGGGACATTTTTCTAAGCTTTTTCTTCTTAAAAAAAATATTTAAAAATTGAGCTTTATATAGCGCAATATCCACTTATAGTGCTCAAAGCGCTTTACAAGGGATCCCTGGTCAACAGCAACATTTAACATGTAGGACGAGACATGACGCCTGTTAGGCGATATTACAATTTTTCGGACAAAGACAACGCTGTTAACGACCAGGTACTCATTTTACATCTGAGTACGGTGAGAGAATGTGAGTTAAGAGTCTTTTCCAAGGACTCAACTATGCGTCGAGCGAGGCTCGAACCCAGGACCTTCCGATCCGAAAGCGAGTGTCATACCACTAGACCACATAGCCGCACACAGGGAATGGGGATTAACTTTGTATAAACATTAGCCAGGTGAACGCGTGGCACACATTGTTCCTTTAAAAACAAAAAACAAAAAAAATACAAACAAAACAAACTGAGTATGAGAGCATGACAAGGGGGTCCAAGACAACAGAAACACTCAACATGTAGGACGAGACATGATGCCTGTTAGACAATATTACAAAATTTTTTTCAGATAGAGAGAACACTGTAAACGGCCAGGTACCAATTTTACACTGCTTACGGTGACAGAATGGGAGTAAAAAACGTTTTTTCCAAGGACTCATCTTTCGCCATTCAGAGTGTGACTCGAACCCAGGACCTTCCAATCTAAGGGCAAATGTCATATCACTAGATCATATCGCCGCACAAAAATTTGAGCTTTTAAATGACGCAATATCCACTTAACATGCTCAGAGCACTATGCAAAGTGTCCAAAGCCAACAGGAACAGTTAACATGTAAGACGTTCCTTGTCAGTGCCAGGGTTGGATTTTGTGTCTATTCTACTGGGCCCCGCAAATTTTTGTGTCTATTCTACTGGGCCCCGCAAATTTTTGTGTCTATTCTACTGGGCCCCGTGGTTTCTTGTGTCTATTGTACTTGGCCCCGTGGTTTTTTGTGTCTATTGTACTGGGCCCGTGGTTTTTTGTGTCTATTGTACTACGTCTGTTGTTTCTTGTGTCTATTGTACTGGGCCCGCTGTTTCTTGTGTCTATTGTACTGGGCCCTGCTGTTTCTTGTGTCTATTGTACTGGGCCCTGCTGTTTTTTTGTGTCTATTGTACTACGTCTGTTGTTTCTTGTGTCTATTGTACTGGGCCCTGCCATGCTGTTTCTTGTGTCTATTGTACTGGGCCCTGCTGTTTCTTGTGTCTATTGTACTGGGCCCTGCTGTTTCTTGTGTCTATTGTACTGGGCCCTGCTGTTTCTTGTGTCTATTGTACTGGGCCCTGCTGTTTTTTGTGTCTATTGTACTACGTCTGTTGTTTCTTGTGTCTATTGTACTGGGCCCTGCTGTTTTTTTGTGTCTATTGTACTACGTCTGTTGTTTCTTGTGTCTATTGTACTGGGCCCTGCTGTTTCTTGTGTCTATTGTACTGGGCCCTGCTGTTTTTTGTGTCTATTGTACTACGTCTGTTGTTTCTTGTGTCTATTGTACTGGGCCCGCTGTTTCTTGTGTCTATTGTACTGGGCCCTGCTGTTTCTTGTGTCTATTGTACTGGGCCCTGCTGTTTTTTTGTGTCTATTGTACTACGTCTGTTGTTTCTTGTGTCTATTGTACTGGGCCCTGCTGTTTTTTTGTGTCTATTGTACTACGTCTGTTGTTTCTTGTGTCTATTGTACTGGGCCCTGCTGTTTCTTGTGTCTATTGTACTGGGCCCTGCTGTTTTTTGTGTCTATTGTACTACGTCTGTTGTTTCTTGTGTCTATTGTACTGGGCCCGCTGTTTCTTGTGTCTATTGTACTGGGCCCTGCTGTTTCTTGTGTCTATTGTACTGGGCCCTGCTGTTTTTTTGTGTCTATTGTACTACGTCTGTTGTTTCTTGTGTCTATTGTACTGGGCCCTGCTCACAGGCGTTTATTGCTTTCAGTTTAGTTCGCCAGGTAAATCTAGCCAGTCTAGTGATGATGAGTCATAGCTTTACACTGAGAGAGGGAGACAATTTTTTCGCCGTTCTGATCGATTTTTTCTGAATTTCAAACTAATGTAGTATTGCCGTTATAAAGTGTAGCAAAAATATTTTTATACTACCAAACAGTTTATTAACAGAGTTTTCATTGATTATAAAATCATAATTATGATGGTGTTAAAAAGCAAGAGGGATAACCCATGAAATTGATACATAAATTTAAGTGAGTTGAAATTTTTAAGAGAATATTTTAACAAGTTCAACACTCAAGATTTTAAAATTAAAGTAATGGAAATGATGTTGAATATCTGTAGAATGTAGACATATAAATTTTATACCAGTAGATTGAGGCGTTTTTGAGATATCAGTTCACCTGTACGTAAAAGTCAGGATTTTGAGTAAGGTAAAATTGAAATCCAATCACAGCATTGTCTTAATTGAAATTTTTTAATAAACCAGAAGCATAGTCAAATGTGATTCGCTTATATTTATCCCAGAATCAACGAATTATAAGAATTCCATTAAAAATTGTTATATAAGGACACTCATTTAAAGACAATCAAAACCACTAAGAAAGTCTTCAAGAGTTCTTATAATTTTCATAACCTTATTTTTGAGATATCCATGCCCATTACTTTTTTTTATGTACTTGACTTGCACCTCTTTTAATTTGTGTGCCATATAGACTGCATATAGCACATCACTGGTGAAAGATAAGGATCATATTCACCTCATTAAGTATTGTTTCTTGTTCAGAGTTACCTCATTGAACCAAAGGTATCAATACCTGCATCGCATTTCTTTAAATTATGTACCAGTGAGATACATTTCTCGCAAATTGAAATATTTAAATATATCAGAATTTCACATTTATATTTATAGCAATTGTAGATAAAGTCTAGAGTGTTTTAATCCTCTCAGCACGGCTCTGTACTCTTTCACAACAAATTCGACATATTTCATGTGTACTGGTGTGATGACCGTCTTAACTGTGTCTCTCCATAACCTGAACAGAACTTAAATAAGTAAATTTCCCCTTAAATTCAATGAAATCAAATTAAATAAATATCTCTTATCATCACTATCTAGTTTTATTATTGGGTTTCTAAAATAATATGAAATATTCTCCTCTTTGTTGGTAACAAAAATAATTATTGAGATTCCTTTCCACACCCTCTATTCTTAAATCCCTGAATCTACATAATAAAGTATATATCATATGAAAGATAATTTTATCTACTTTTCTCTGATCCCTCACCCTTGATGGTAAAAAGTGTTGGTTTGATATTTTGAATTTTTTAATATTTCTTAAACTTATAATTTTAATATTTATTTGATAAAAAACTCTGATTATTCAAAAGAGCAAAACACAAACTTATCATTTAATGATGTAAATAAAAATAATTGCGTCTTGTAGAGGAAAAATTGGCCTTTGTATCCATATATGTTTGAAAATTATGAAAAAGATACTGTGTCCACAATGGGCTGAGAAATTTGAGTATTTTGATGAAATTTCTACTACTCTCTGCCTGAGAGAAAATTCAAAGCGATGAGATTTACCTGCAGACATAATTTATTGCCAGTGCACCCCGTCTTGACAGGTGTTATCACTGTGGTTGACGGTGGATTGTTTACATTACTTGACGGTAGCCAGTGAGGGAAGAAGTAACTAAACTGAAAGTTTGGGCCTATTTAAACGGCTGTGTGCTGTTTCTTGTGTCTATTGTACTGGGCCCTGCTGTTTCTTGTG
>NC_088369.1:46454186-46459186 GCF_034508935.2 Berghia stephanieae
TAAGATGTCCTTTCTGTAATTGGATCTTGGTTAGCCCCTCCTTTTTGTAAGTCAAAGGATCTTGGTTAGGACGTACTTTCTGTAAGTCATAGGACATTGGTTAGAATGTCCTTTCTGTAATAAGATATTGGTAAGGATGTCCTTTCTTTCAGTAATAGGATCATGCTTAGCACGTCCTTTCTGAAAATCATTGGATGTTTGTTAGGATGTCCTTTCTGTAAGTAATAGGATATTGGATAGCATGTTCATTCTGTAAGTCATTGGTTGTTGGTTAGACGTCCTTTATGTAAGTCACTGGATGCTTGTTAGCACGTCCTTTGTGTAAGTAATTAGATCTTGGTTAGGATGTCATTTTTGTAAATCATAGGATCTTTGGTTAGCATCTCCTTTTTGTAAATGATAGGATCTTTGGTTAGCATCTCCTTTCTTTAAATGATAGGATCTTTGGTTAGCCTCTCCTTTCTTTAAATCATAGGATCTTTAGTTAGCATGTCCTTCTGTGAATGATAGGATCTTTGGTTAGCATGTCCTTTCTGAAAATCATAGGATTTTAGTTCGCATGTAGTTTAAGTAAGTCATATGATCTTGGTTAGGATGTCTTTTCTGTAAGTCATATGATCTTGGTTAGGATGTCTTTTCTGTAAGTCATAGGATCTTGGTTAGGATGTCTTTTCTGTAAGTCATAGGATCTTGGTTAGGATGTCTTTTCTGTAAGTCATAGGATCTTGGTTAGGGTGTCCTTTATGTAGGTCTGTAATGTATCTACGTTTTTCATTTGTTAAATAAAGAAGGGTTTTGAGCCCGAAACGTTCATTTTTTGGTATTTTGTTCTGGGTTTTTTTTGGAAGTTGTTTTATCCATTTTTTCTCGTTACTTGTTTACAACCCACAGATTCTATCAGCTTGTCATCGCTTTGTCTAGAAAGATTGTTCGCCGAAACATGTAATTCGAATTTGTGGGGAATCAACAATTTTTGCACACCTTTAAAAATATTTTCTATTTTTGAGATTGACTACACTGTCCAGGCCCGGCAGAGTAGGAATATTTTACTACTATTTTTAAAGTCTCAAGTCATAAATACTTTTTTTCTTTGGTTTCAGTTTTTGTAGCTGCAGAGTGGCTCTCGATCATCCCAGGTCAAGAACTGAGTTGGAAACTTCATGCTCCAGATGAGTTCAAGGGAATAAGTCAATGAGTGTTGATATGTTGATGATGAAGGGTGAAGCAAAGTAAATTGCCCAAGAATGTACCAGGTGGAGACCTGTGGTGGGAGCCGATGCTCCAGAGGAGTTCAAGGGAATAAGTCAATGAGTGTTGATATGTTGATGACGAAGGGTGAAGCAGGGATGGTGGCCCACGGTCATCCCAAATGGAACTCTGTGGCGGAGGTGCTCTTCTCAAGAGGGAGTTTTCAAAAAAGTAAGTCAAGGAAGTCAAGTCCCGTAACCCTCGTGTGTTTCGATTCTGAAGAAAGTTCGTTGATGTTTTGATGATCTGGTTAAAGAGTTGTTATTGACGTGTACATTTTTGCAGGTATGATACAAAGACAACGGTCACGTGTACATAATTGCAGGTATGATACAAAGACAACGGTCACGTGTACATAACTGCAGGTATGATACAAAGACAACGGTCACGTGTACATAATTGCAGGTATGATACAAAGACAACGGTCACGTGTACATATTTGCAGGTATAATACAAAGACAACGGTCCGATAGCTTGATTTAAAATTGTTGTTATGGATAGAAAATATTTTGCCTTGGTTTTAGATTATTTTCAGTACAACAATGATCCCATAACGATTTGGGTCATCAGACCTGCAGATAGGTAAACGTTGATTGTCATGTATCAAACAATAAGCTCTTTCAGGTTTTGAAAACTTTGGTATGCACATCTATATGGCGCAATTATATTTAAATGTGATTCACAAGTCTGCAGCGCCCACAGCGGGACTCGAACAAGAGACCTATATGTCTGAAGGCGAGTGTCATACCACACGACCACTCAATCTTGACCTTAAAAAGTTTACGTTCGTTCACGTTTAATTTATAAACCTTTACCTGTTCCGAGTCCAACTTTGACCTTTGACCCCATCACGTGATGCAAGTCCATGAGGCCACTGGTCAGACTGAAATGAAAGATCAAGGTTAAATGTATCGGATGATGGTCACGCAATAGGGTTCAATAGTCTGATGTCACGTCGCCTAGCAACCAGCAGCTTAGTTCTAAACAAAGAAAATCGGTTCTTTTTACTCTCCATGCTGTCCAGACTGTTTTCAGGTGTCATGTGATCAGAATGTATAAAAGTCAAAACATAATCAGATTTATGCTTTTCTCCTCTGGTTACACTTTTATCCTCGTCGGAGAAGTATATCATAATGGCGTCCGCCATTGTTCCGATAGTCTAGAACCAGTTGCTAAGTTACTATGTGTCATTACGAGGGAAGTGAAGTCACGGTTGTTGAAGGCTATTTGCTGTCAAACGCCCAGTAAAGATTTGAAAAGAAGAAAATAAGATTTTAATTTATAAGATTTCATTTATTGGTGATCGGATGACCCTCTTTTTTAGGGTCTGAATTGAGAAAAGTCTGATTTAACCCAGGCGCAGTTGCAATGAAGCGCGGGAAAATGAACAAAACGACAGTTGATAGTTTCTTGATGACGACAAATAAATGGAGATGGGGACAGTAGGCTTGAACCAGGGTCACCGGATAGACATTCAATACTTCATCCACTCGACCATCTCCAGGGTTACCGGATAGACATTCAATCCTTCATCCACTCGACCATCTCCAGGGTTACCGGATAGACATTCAATACTTCATCCACTCGACCATCTCCAGGGTTACCGGATAGACATTCAATCCTTCATCCACTCGACCATCTCCAGGGTTACCGGATAGACATTCAATCCTTCATCCACTCGACCATCTCCAGGGTTACCGGATAGACATTCAATCCTTCATCCACTCGACCATCTCAGGGTTACCGGATAGACATTCAATCCTTCATCCACTCGACCATCTCCAGGGTTACCGGATAGACATTCAATCCTTCATCCACTCGACCATCTCCAGGGTTACCGGATAGACATTCAATCCTTCATCCACTCGACCATCTCCAGGGTTACCGGATAGACATTCAATCCTTCATCCACTCGACCATCTCCAGGTTACCGGATAGACATTCAATCCTTCATCCACTCGACCATCTCCAGGGTTACCGGATAGACATTCAATCCTTCATCCACTCGACCATCTCCAGGGTTACCGGATAGACATTCAATCCTTCATCCACTCGACCATCTCCAGGGTTACCGGATAGACATTCAATCCTTCATCCACTCGACCATCTCCAGGGTTACCGGATAGACATTCAATCCTTCATCCACTCGACCATCTCCAGGGTTACCGGATAGATATTCAATACTTCATCCACTCGACCATCTCCAGGGTTACCGGATAGACATTCAATCCTTCATCCACTCGACCATCTCCAGGGTTACCGGATAGACATTCAATACTTCATCCACTCGACCATCTCCAGGGTTACCGGATAGACATTAAATACTTCATCCACTCGACCATCTCCAGGGTTACCGGATAGACATTCAATCCTTCATCCACTCGACCATCTCCAGGGTTACCGGATAGACATTCAATCCTTCATCCACTCGACCATCTCCAGGGTTACCGGATAGACATTAAATACTTCATCCACTCGACCATCTTCAGGGTTACCGGATAGACATTAAATACTTCATCCACTCGACCATCTCCAGGGTTACCGGATAGACATTAAATACTTCATCCACTCGACCATCTCCAGGGTTACCGGATAGACATTAAATACTTCATCCACTCGACCATCTCCAGGGTTACCGGATAGACATTAAATACTTCATCCACTCGACCATCTCCAGGGTTACCGGATAGACATTCAATCCTTCATCCACTCGACCATTTCCAGGGTTACCGGATAGACATTAAATACTTCATCCACTCGACCATCTCCAGGGTTACCGGATAGACATTAAATACTTCATCCACTCGACCATCTCCAGGGTTACCGGATAGACATTCAATCCTTCATCCACTCGACCATCTCCAGGGTTACCGGATAGACATTCAATCCTTCATCCACTCGACCATCTCCAGGGTTACCGGATAGACATTCAATACTTCATCCACTCGACCATCTCCAGGGTCACCGGATACACATTCAATCCTTCATCCACTCGACCATCTCCAGGGTCACCGGATAGACATTCAATGCTTCATCCACTCGACCATCTCCAGGGTTACCGGATAGACATTCAATCCTTCATCCACTCGACCATCTCCAGGGTTACCGGATAGACATTCAATACTTCATCCACTCGACCATTTCCAGGGTTACCGGATAGACATTCAATACTTCATCCACTCGACCATCTCCAGGGTTACCGGATAGACATTCAATACTTCATCCACTCGACCATCTCCAGGGTTACCGGATAGACATTCAATACTTCATCCACTCGACCATCTCCAGGGTTACCGGATAGACATTCAATACTTCATCCACTCGACCATCTCCAGGGTTACCGGATAGACATTCAATCCTTCATCCACTCGACCATCTCGTGTCTTTAGCTCTTCGTTGAAAAATAAAATTCAATTTTTAGTTATCAATTGAAAACACCGTCTTGTCAAAAACAATAAAACCCGGAACATCCTGGATGACTTCCTTGAACAAGTCCAGGTACTCATTTTACACCTGAGTACGGTGAGCGAATGTGACTAAAGAGCCTTTTCCAAGGACTCAACTATGCGCCGAGTGAGGCTCGAACCCAGGACCTTCCGATCCTAAAGCGAGTGTTATACCACAAGACCACAAGGCGTCACAATATATAAAAATAGATATGAACATTTATATACGGCATTTCTAGGAATTTATCATGTTCAATGCGTTTCGCAATGTTTCACTTATTACCCCCAGAAGGCCATATAGAAACC
>NC_088369.1:46473092-46478191 GCF_034508935.2 Berghia stephanieae
TGACATCATCATCATCATCATCTAGTCAGCTGATCCTGCGTAGGACGTTGCTTCCCGAACTTTCTTGCGAAACAGATTACGGTTTTCCGCCAGTCTACTTGCTTGACTTGCTGTCATTCCCAGCCATTCACATATATCTTGTTCCCAGCTTCTTGTTGGTCTACCTCTTCCTCTCTTGCCGTCTACCCTTGTCTGCAGAATGTGCTTTTCTAATGATTCGTGGCGAGTCGTGTGGCCAAAATAGTTTAGTTTCAATTTCTTTACAGTTTGGAGAAGAATTGGTGATTTTATTCCGATCCTTCTCAGGACTTCTTTGTTTGTTTGTTTTTCAGTCCATGATATTCTGAGTATTTTTCTGTAGCATGCCATTTCAAAAGCTGTGATCTTTGTGCTCTCTGCTTTGCTGATAGTCCATGCTTCGCATCCATATGTTGCAGTTGGGAAAACAACACTTTTGAGGATTTTGATTTTTGTTTGAATGCATGACATAATGACAACAAAACATGACATAATGACAACAACGCATGACATAATGACAACAAAGCATGACATAATAACAACAAAGCATGACATAATGACAACAAAACATAACATAATGACAACAAAACATGACATGACAACAAAGCATGACATAATGACAACAAAGCATGACATAATGACAACAAAGCATGACATCATGACAACAAAGCATGACATAATGACAACAAAGCATGACATAATGACAACAAAACATGACATAATGACAACAAAGCATGACATCATGACAACAAAGCATGGCATAATGACAACAAAGCATGACATAATGACAACAAAGCATGACATAATGACAACAAAGCATGACATAATGACAACAAAGCATGACATAATGACAACAAAGCATGACATCATGACAACAAAGCATGACATAATGACAACAAAGCATGACATAATGACAACAAAGCATGACATAATGACAACAAAGCATGACATAATGACAATAAAGCATGACATCATGACAACAAAGCATGACATAATGACAACAAAGCATGACATAATGACAACAAAGCATGACATAATGACAACAAAGCATGACATAATGACAACAAAGCATGACATAATGACAACAAAGCATGACATAATGACAACAAAGCATGACATAATGGCAACAAAACATGACATAATGACAACAAAGCATGACATAATGACAACAAAGCATGACATAATGACAACAAAGCATGACATGATGACAACAAAACATGACATAATGACAACAACGCATGACATAATGACAACAAAACATGACATAATGACAACAAAACATGAAATATTGATTGTAATCAAATACCCGGGAATGCAACAGAACAGCCGATATAGACTGACTTATTTTTTCTCTGCCG
This sequence comes from Berghia stephanieae, assembly GCF_034508935.2. Classification (NCBI taxonomy): domain Eukaryota; kingdom Metazoa; phylum Mollusca; class Gastropoda; order Nudibranchia; family Aeolidiidae; genus Berghia; species Berghia stephanieae. The sequence continues at coordinate 46,474,469 of NC_088369.1, forward strand.
TCCATCTGGTTATTTACTATTGTATTTATCTTTTCATTGTTGTTTTGTTGTTGGCTGAAGAAGGGTTTTGAGTCCGAAACGTTCCGTGTTTGGTATTTTGTTCTTTTCTTTTTTGTTTTTGTTTTTTTTAAGCTGTTACATTAATTTATGTTTATTACATAATATTATTATGCCAGCTAACTTTAACCCATGACCCTGACATAACCCCCCCCCCCCTCCCTCCCCTCCCACCCCGCCACCCCCCATTCCAGTAATTTGTTAGGATAAATACGTTTTTAAAACAACCAAAAGCGAGCCTTTCACTGAATCCAAAAAAAAATAAAAAAAATAAAAAAATAAAAAAATAAAAACCCAACAAAATCTCACAGGGTCAATAAATAATAAATATTAACTAGTCCATATGCCACTGTCAACAAATAGCATTTGATAACATCAACAATTTGTAAAAGTCTTTAAAAAAATAGACGTGACAATAGATTTTTTTTTGTTTGTTTGTTGCTTTAGGTCTCTTCCAACACAATTGAGGTTATATGAGAGACCGCTGAAACAAAAAAACAAGCAATCTAACAAAAATAGTACAAATGTAAATCAAAATCATAACCTAAAGATATCATAAGCTCAATTATAAATAACCAAGAACAAACAGGCAGAAGATTTACAGAAAAAAAAAAATATCCCTGTCAAAAATACAATCACAAACCAAAGAAGCAGGATAGGCTAGTAAAGAGAAGAAGAAACGACATCACTATCGGATCGTACACCCATGCGAACATCATAGGTATATGATTCAAGGGTGATGCTCCCATCCAACCACCCGCTGACAATAGATTCATTAAATATTAAAAGAGAGTAAAAAAGATTAAAGTAAACATTTTAAAATTAACAATAAAATAAATCTCTTTACTCATCGTATGGGGGAAAAATAATCATTGGGGTCTGTCTTGGGGAAAAAGTCTTTGTTTGTTTTTGTTTCTTAAGGGTTTTACGGCGCTTGCAACACATTTAGGTCATATCAACGCCAGTAAAAAGGAAGAAAATGGGATAGTAAAAAGTTCTAGAATTACAATTAAAGCATCAAAGAAAAGGTAAGACAAAGGGGAATTGGTTCAAATAGGGAACAGATGTAGATTCCAAGAGTAACTATAGTGTGCACTTAGTTTGAGATCACCTAAATGTTTCATCCTGACACAAGCACAGGTCCCCGCTAAGAGGAACACACTCAAATGTTTACAATACATAATATATATGTAAAAAAAAAATAAAAAATTACAGTACATAACAGGGAGATGATTTACAAGACAAAAATATCATCTCCTAAATCTCTAACTATACATTTGGCTGTTTCCCTCCCAGCCAGGATATCTGGCCAGGGCCAGGACAAAACCAAGTAATCTCATTCCAAGACAAAGATAGAATGCATGTTGGAAAACAGATATAGGGGGATAGAAGACACAATAAGTACCTCCCTGCCCACTATGGAAGGTCAGGAACCCCACCAAGTAAATAGTAACAGTAAGATGATTCATCAAAAACATTTACAAAATAATAATGTAATAACCCTGATAATGATAACAAAATAATAATAATAACAATAGTATAATAATAGTATAATAATAATAATAATAATAATAATAATAATAATATAATAATAATAATAATAATAATAATAATAATAATAATAATAATAATAATAATAATAATAAAATTGATAATAATAATAATCATTGTAACAGTAGTGTAAATAATACATTCATACTCACATTTTGATAAGAGCCACTTCACATAATAATAAAAACTTTTTATCTCCCTTGTTTTTTACTTTCGTTTTGTACCAGATGGCTTTGAAAATAAAGAGCTGATTTAAAATCCAACTATCCAGTATTGTATAGTCATTTTATAACCATATTACAATAATAATAAGAAGAAGATAAAGAAGTTGAGGTGGCAGAAATGAAGATGTTGGGATGATCACTTGGCTGGACAAGAATAGATAAAGTGAGAAATGATCGAATTTGAAGGTTGACTGAAGAGAAGAATGTATCAATAAAGATGAGAGAAGATAGTTTGAAATGGTTTGGACGTGTAAAGAGACGAGAGAGAGAGTACGTGGGAAGGAAAGTATTGGAGTTACAATTATCGGGAAAGAGGAAAAAGGGACGTCCAAAGACTAGATAGTGGGATAAGGTAAAGGACGATATGAAAGAACTGGGCCTGGAGGAAGATGATGCGATGAACCGAAATGCATGGAGATGTGGCATTCATTATGGCAACCCTGCAAAATGCGGGTTAAGTTGAAAGAAGAAGAAGAAGCTATATATATATATATATATATATATATATATATATATATATATATATTATATATATATATATATATATATATATATATATATATATATATATATATAGAGAGAGAGAGAGAGAGAGAGAGAGAGAGAGAGAGAGATACATATATATATATATACCAATGACATAAAAATACTAAGCTGCAGGAAGTTATGGACTGTAAAAAGTCATGTAAAAATGATAAAAACAACAGCTTCAAAATCATTTTTTTGATACTACACTTTAAACATTTCGGGCTCAAAACCCTTCTTCAGCCACAATAAAAAATAGTTAAAACTTTTCCATTTCAGCACAGTCCTACCTGACTAGAAATGCAGAAAAATGTTCTCTGACTATCTGAATTTAATACGATACATTCAGGTTTTCAATGTTTTGGTTGGTGGCTGAAGAAAGCATTTGGGTACGAAATGTTCGTGTGTCTGTCATTTTGTTCCTTTATTGAAGGTGTAATATTACTTTCTGTACATTACTTTTTACAGTCTATAATATGATTTGATGTGATGATAAAAATTGACATCCAAATAAAAATGTTACAACTGCTTTCCATTGACTATGACAAATCCTTCCTCCCCCTCCCCATCCCTGCTCAAATTCTCCCTCATTTCCTTCAGCTCGGCCAAAGCGTCGTCCAAGCTTCTCTTGCCCAGCTGGAAGCTCCGATTGGCAGATGCCAGCTGCAGCTGGTTGATGACCTGGTTTACGATGTCCTCGCAGCGAGACAGAATCTTCATGACCGTTGTGTGTTGTTGTTGTCTCCCTTTGGGCTTGGCAGTCTGTCTGGGTAGACGAATCAGCTTGTGGTCCTGAGAGGGGGGGGGGGGGGGGGAAGGAATAGTATTAAGCATTGTTTGGGTTTTTTTTAAAAGCGTTTTACAGCACTTTCGACACGTTTAGGTTATTTCAGCACCAGTAAATAGGAAAAAAATGGGATAGTCAAAAAGGTTCTAGATTTACAATTGAAAACACAGGAAAAGTAGGACAAAGGGGAATTGGTTCAAATAGGGAACAGATGTCGATTCCAAGTGCACACTATCATTGTACATAGTTTGAGATAACCAAAAAGTCTTATCCTGACACAAGCACAGGTCCCAACTTAGATGGATTCACTCAAATACATAACAGAGAGATGATTGACAAACAAAAACAATATCATTCCCAAAACTACGACTATACATTTCACTGTTTTCCTCCCAGCCAAAGGACTCTGGCAAGGGTCAGTACAAAACCTGTCATCTGCATTTTTTGCGGCCGCAAATATCAGGGCGATCCGCAAATTTTGGCAAATTTTTGTCAATATAATATATTTTGGCAAATTTCTTGGCAAATTTTGGCAAATTTTAGGTCCCAATTTGGCAAAAAATGCAGATGACAGCAAAA
>NC_088369.1:46478291-46482801 GCF_034508935.2 Berghia stephanieae
AACTGCCGCCCTTTTTGGGGTTTAAAGTGTCGGGCTAGAACAACGAGGGTAAGGGCAAGGGGCCCGCATCAAAACCATTTCTAAAAAAACAACTGGGATAACCACGCCCCCGGGAACGCTCATAATGAAACAAGGGCAGTGTTTGGTAAACATAAAAATTTACACAGATTTTAGTATCGTGGTATGATCTAATAAAATACCACTAAAACTATGCCAGATCAATAAAACCCAAAACACAAAAACTCTGTGTATACAAAATGTTTAGAATCTGATCGAAAAAATCGGTGATAATCCAGTCACCCATTGTCAATATAAAAAACAATAACAATACAGAGGGGGGTTTTTCACTCCTTTATTGTTTAAAAACCCAACCCCAACTATTTTGTCCAGCACGTTTTTGGGGGTGTGTCACAAATTCCATTTTTTCGATTGGAAAAAAATCTAGGGGTTAATCGCATAGTCTAGAAATTTTTGCATTCAAACCGTTTTGGTTTTAAAAACCCAAAGGGGGAATCTGGTTTACCCAATGTAATACTGTGCTGTGATGGGGGGCCACATATACCTTTTGCTGTGAAGCATATTAGGGGAATATTTGGGGCTATGGGGCCCTGGGGGAAACGACACTACCCTTTCGGATTGAAACCCAAAGGGTTCGAGCCCCCGCTCCCCAGCGGCGCATTGTTGACCCCTTTTCTCTTTTCCGTACTTGGGTGAAAAAAGGGGTTACCGGGTCGTGAAGAGCATTGTCCCTGTGGGAAAAAAAATAAACATTAATTCTTCAAAACAGGGGGCACCCCCCTCGCCCTTCGTCCTGTTGTTAACTTTTGGGCCCCGGGGACCCCTTTGTAAAGCGTTTTTGACATTTCGGGGATGTTGCATTCTTTAAAATAGATCAATTTTGTTTTTTTTTTTTGTTGATTGGGGGGGGGGGGGGGGTTTTAAAAACCCCATAACATTTTGAGTTTCAACTTGCAAAAAACAAACATCGGCCACAACATGTCGGTTTATCATACCTGCCAAGGGGGTATACGCTTTCAAAAACGTGCGTGCGGGTTTTAATTATTTCGGACTTTCCCTCATAGAAAAAAAAAGTATAAAAGGGAAGGGAAAAAGGATTAAATACTGGTGTCACGTCCCCCCCGGGAAAAGGTGGCCATCTTGGTTCTAAACAAAAAAATCGGGACTTTTTATTTTTTCATGCTGGGTAGAACTTTTCATATTCCCTTTTTATTAGAATTGTAAAGGGCAAAAATGATCATATTTTTAATGGGTTTTTTTTTCCCCCTGGATACGCTTTTATGCTCGTCGGGAAATATTTCATAAGGGGGGGCCCCCCATTGTTCCGATAGTTTAGAGCCAGTTTTTCCCAAGTTACAACTACGAGGGAAGTGACTTCACGATTGTTGAACGTTTGAGGTCAATCAGCTCTTTGTTATTATTTTTGCCAGCCATTTTATGGTATTTTTCACTAAACTGTATTAATCAGGGCTAAAGTTACACTAGATTTGTGCGCGGGTAAGTTATATCCGACTGGAATGTTGTGAGTGTTTTTAAAAATGACGCAAAATCATTGATATCAAATTAAAAGAAAAATTTTAGAAAAAAATTTCAATTTATATAAGCATTTATGTTATTGTTTTATATTTTTTCATGGCATGTTTTAGTCGCCTAAATGTGCTTTCTCCAAGCCTTTGACGGTAACCAACGGCCACCATTTACAGGTCCGATAACCCAATTCATTTTGGGCTCATTGTTGTAAGGGAACTTTTTTTTTTAAAGACGAAAAAATGTCTTGTCTATTACACAATTTTAAAACAGGCCCAAAAGTGGATTCGGATGTCAGACCTCCCTATATGTAACGCGACATAAAAATTCACGAAACAGAATTTTCTCTTTTTTTTTTTTTACGCTTTTATCGGCTGAGGGGTGAGTAGTATGACACTCCCCTTTCGGACGGAAGGCCCAGGGTTCGATTCTGCTCTGAGCGGCGCACATTTTATTCCTCAGTGCCTTTTAACTCACTTTCTCTCCCCGGGCCCGGGGTGAAAATGGGCACAGCTCCGGGGGTTAACGGGGTTGCTCGTCCGAAAAATACTTGGGTCCGTCCTATAATTTTTAGTGTCGCGTTCCTCGGGCCCTTTTGAAAGCGCCTTGACACGTTTTGTGGATATGCCAATAGATAGAACGAAATTGACGAAACTCGGGTATTTGTTATTGTTTCTTGACATCCGTGTTTATGAGTAATTCTCACCAAACTGAATGAACCAGACAAAAATGTTCGGGTTACACACAGTTTTTGTTGTTGGTCCGTTATATATATCCGGATGACAATGTTGTGAGTTTCTTAGCCAAACGCATACTATCTGTACAGGCCAATTGTTTTCCTGTCCAAATCAAGATCTGAATATTATGAAGAATGTTCAAAGTATCGTAAGACAGGGTGAGAAAAGGGTTATGGGTTGTATGCGATTGGCTAAGGAGCTCACAACATTGCCATCCGGAAGTATAACGGACCACCATATAAAACTATGTTGTAACCATGAACATTTATAGTCTGGTTAATACAGTCAAGTGAGAATTACTCATAAACGTGGATGCAGAAAACAATAACAAATACCCGAGTGACGTCAACTTCATACCATCTATAGACACGCCAAATTGTCAAGGTGAGCACCTATTTTGTGCAATATCCTCTAAATGTCCTCAAAGCGCTTTACAATGAGTCTCTATCCAATAACAATACTTAAAATGTAGGACGAGACGTGACGCCTCTTAGACGATATTACAATATTTTCCAGCTATTAACAGCCAGGTACTCATTTTACACCCGAGTACGGTGCGGAATGTCAATAAAAAGCCTTTTCAAGGACTCAACTATGTGCCGCTCAGAGCGGGGCTCAAACCGTGGCCTTCGTAAAGTTATGGCCTGATACTGACCAAAAAAGGACGTCAAAATGCCAGTCTTTGGCCACAAAAGAAAACATCGTGAGTTGTATTCAATAGTTCAACCAATGAAATAACTTGTTTCCATGAGCTCTACTAACGACAACTCACTTGGCGGTGCAAAAACCAAATAATGACGTCAAACTGCCAGTCCTTTTGGGTTTCAGTATCAGGCTATAACATAACGATAGTTACGCTCAAACCCAGGTCCATCTGATCTCGTAGGCGAGTGCCATACCACTAGACCCCAATAGCCGTAGCAATCTTGTGCATACATACCGTCACCGTGGGAATCTTTTAAAATTCATTCCACAATTAATTCATTCAGTTTGTCACAAGTATGGAGTCGTTTCCATGACAACGGTGTGGTAGCAAATTATGCTTATATCATCGATAAATTGGAATTTCAATGAGGACAAGAAACAGGTCAACTCTATCGTGGACGTCTCTCACCGAGAGTTGCATCGATTCCTTGGAATCCTAACTCACCAGTCACTCCCTTTTTCGGTTCTGGGCTGTGCGGCCATGTGTGGTCTAGTGGTATGACACTCGCTTTCGGATCGGAAGGTCCTGGGTTCGTACCTCGCTCGGCGCATAGTTGACTCCTTGGAGAAGGCTCTTTGCTCACAGTCTCTCATCATACTCAGGTGTGAAATGAGTATCTGGCCGTTAACAGCGTTGTCTCTGTTCGATGAAAATTATAATATCGCCTAACAGGCGTCACGTTAAATGTTGCTGTTGGCCAGGGACCCTTTGTAAAGCGCTTTGAGCACGTTTAGTGGATATTGCGCTGTATAAAAGCCCAAGTATTTATTGTTTTTTTTTTTGTTTTTTTTTTTTTGTTTTTTTTTTGCCGGGGTGATTTAGTTTGTGAAACATTGAAATGTTGTGTGACTCCCCGACGTCCCAGGTTTGAAACCTTTGCCAAGATTAGGTCAATTGATCTATTCTATTAGAAGGACGAGTTTTCAGATACGAGTTTTGTTCCAGGTTACTCAATACGATTCAATTGTCTGATGTCACGCTGCCTAGCAACGGCGGCCATCTTGGTTCTAAAAAAAGAAAATCATTACTTTTTATTTTTCATGCTGGCTAGAACTTTTCATATGTCTTGTGATCAGAATGTGTAAAAGTCAAAATATGATCAAATGTATGTGTTTTTTTTTTCTTCTGGATACGCTTTATACTCGCCGGAGAAATATTTCATACGGGCGTCCGCCATTGTTCCTATAGTTTAGAGCCAGTGTTACTAAGTTACCATGCGTCATTAGGAAGGAAGTGACCTTACGACTGTTGAAGAGTATTAACTGGTTCATATGAAATATGAAACTTGAATAAATAAAATTAATTAAAATTCCCTTTATTCATCCCATAGGGGAAATTTGTCTTTAGGGTCTTTTCCAAGGGAAGACTGAAATAACCCAGGCGTCAGCCGCAGTGCAGCGCCGCAAATTAAGCTAGGGCGAGGTGACTTGCTCAAGGCCACACAGCGCGGCGGCGGGTGATCGAACTCGGTACCTTTCGGGTACGAAGCAAAGACCGTACCGCTGAGACACGCTGCCCCCGA
>NC_088369.1:46482897-46485397 GCF_034508935.2 Berghia stephanieae
TTGAGTAAGGAAAAAATTGAAATCCAATCACACTTGTCTTAATTGAAATTTTTTTAATAAACCAAAGATACCCAAATGTGATTCGTTTATATTTACCCCAAAAAATCAAAAATTAAAAGAATCCATTAAAAATTTTTAAGGACACTCATTTAAAAACAATCAAAACCCTAAGAAAGTCTTAAAGATTTTCTTATAATTTTCATAACCTTTTTTTTTGAGAATCCACCCCATTATTTTTTTTTATGTACTTGACTTGCCCTCTTTTAATTTTTTGCCAATAGACTGATATAGACTCCGGGTGAAAGATAAGGATCATATTACCTCTTTAAATATTTTTCTTGTTAAAGTTTTCCTCATTAACAAAGGTATCAATCCTCATGCTTTTTTTAAAAATTAGTACCGAGTATTTTTCTCGCAAATTGAAAATATTTAAATATATCAAATTTCACATTTTTATTAAAGCAATTGAGTAAAGTCAGGTGTTTAACCTCTCACACGGCTTTTTACTCTTTCACAACAAATTTCGACATTTCCTGTTATGGTTTTGACCGTTTAACTGTGTCACCATAACCCGAACAGAATTTAAAATAAGAAAAATTTTCCCCTTAAATTCAATAAAATCAAATTAAAAAAATTCTCTTATTTCACTATCTATTTTATTTTTGGGTTTCTAAAATAATTAAAATATTCTCCTCTTTGTTGGAACAAAAAATTATTGAATTCCTTTCCACCCCCTCTTTTCTTAACCCCCTGAATCTACATAATAAAGAAATATTTTTAATGAAAGAAATTTTTTATCTACTTTTCTCTGTCCCTACCCTTGATGGTAAAAAGTGTTGGTTGTATTTTGAATTTTTTTTAAAATTTTTTAAACTTATAATTTTTAAAATTTATTTTATAAAAAAAAACTGTTTTCAAAAGCCAAAACAAACTTATATTAATGATGTAAATAAAAATAATTGCGTCTTTAGGGGAAAAAAATTGGGCCTTTGTATCCATATATTTTGAAAATTATGAAAAAAAAAACTGTTCCACAATGGGGAAAATTGGTTTTTTGATGAAATTTTCTTACTCTCCTGCCGAAAAAATTTCAAAGCGTAGTTTTCCCCTGAAACCAAAAAAGCCATGCACCCCGTCTTGACAGGGTTATCCCTGTGTTGCGGGGATGTTTACATTCTTGACACCAGTGGGGGAAGAAGTAACTAAACTAAAAGTTTGGGCCCTATTTAAAACGGCGTGTGCTGTTTCTTTGTCATTGTACGGGCCCTCGTTTTTTTGTGTCCTTTGTACGGGCCCTGCGTTTTTTGGTCTTTTGACTGGGCCCTGCGGGTTTCTTGTCTTTGTACGGGGCCCTACGTTTTTTTTGGGTTATTGTACGGGCCCTGCTGTTCTTTTCATTTCTGGCCCTGCTGTGTCTTGTTTTTTGACTCTCTTTTGTTTTCTTGGTCATTTTCTGGGCCCTGTGTTTCTTGGGGCATTGTACGGGCCCCTGCTGTTCTTGTGTCATTAACGGGGCCCTGCTTTTTTTTGTGTCTATTGTACGGGCCCCTGGTTTTTTGTGCTTTTGTACTGGGCCCTGCGTTTCTTGTGTTTTTGAACGGGGGCCCCGCGTTTTGTTTTTTTTTTGCACAGTTCCCGCCACAAAATTGGGGAAAAATTTTGATTTGCATTAAAACTGAAAAACTGCACTTTTTTACAAATCTTTCCAAATTTTTTGGGATTTTTATTCTTTTTTCCTTTTGCAAAAGTGCATTTCCCCGGTTGTTAAGATTAATCCCATGTGCCACTGAACTTTAGGGGGGGCCAGGACTGGAGAGTGTGCCAATGTGAAATTTGACGTTCCCAAAGAAAAGGACCTGTTGCCCTTTGAAAGTCCAAAAAGCCTTAAAAATTGCGATTTTTTTTTTTTTATTCTTTCCAGGGAAAGTACCTTCCCTGACCGCTTTTTCACGAGCTTTATATTTTCAAAAAGCAGCTCTGCTGAATTTAAAGGAGTTTTACTTTTTTCAAAAATGTTTTGAATGCTCGTGGAGCCTTTGGCCAGGCAACCGAAAACTTTCATCTTTCTTTTTTTCATGACAGCAATTTTTTATTTTTAATTTTGTTTTCCCCCGTTTGCCTATTCCAAAGCACTTATTTCTGGCAAAATTGCCATTTTTTTCCCAAATTTTTTAGTTTGAAAATTGTTAATTCCGTGGGGATTTTTTATTACTGGGGGTTGGTATTTTTGTTTTGGGGAACAACTTTTAAAAAATGCGAAAATTTTTTTAAATTTTCCTTTTCCTCAAAAAAATTTTAAATTTTTTTTGCAAAATTTTTGAAAATTTTTTCCAAAAAAACCGCGTAGTCAGATTGTATAAAAATGCCTCATACACACACATACACAAAACACACACACCACAACAAAACACAATCACAAACACACACAAACACACACCACACTAAACACACACCAAAACACACACAACCACATAACACCAACAAAACACACACACACATC
>NC_088369.1:46495397-46497897 GCF_034508935.2 Berghia stephanieae
ATGATGAAATATGTACTCACTCCTCCCCCCCCCCCCCACCCCTCCTGTGATCCTGACCATTTTTTCCAACCCAGATTATATAACAGTGTAGATGGTAGATACTAAAGAATATTCAGACGAGACACAATTCTTTAGGTTGTACTTTTTGCGTCCATCGTATTTAGGTGGGAATTTCCCACTGTTTGAGTTTACCACCACTACCTGGTAAATACAATGTGATTTCATCTAGCTAGACATCATTATACAATGACATATAAATAAATAATTGCCACAGTTGAAAGACTTTAAAGTAAAACTTTGGGTAGGTAAAACTGCATAAAACTTTGGGTCGGTAAAACTGCATAAAACTTTGGGTCGGTAAAACTGCATAAAACTTTGGGTCGGTAAAACTGCATAAAACTTTGGGTCGGTAAAACTGCATAAAACTTTGGGTCGGTAAAACTGCATAAAACTTTGGGTCGGTAAAACTGCATAAAACTTTGGGTCGGTAAAACTGCATAAAACTTTGGGTCGGTAAAACTGCATAAAACTTTGGGTCGGTAAAACTGCAATCTCCCACATTTTAGTCAAAGCTTGACACTGACCTAAAAAAAATTACCACAAAAAGGAAATAAAAAGTCAGTTGTATTCAGTAGTACAATCAATGAAATCATTTGTTTCCTTGAGCACTACTAACCACAACTCACTTTTCACTTTCTTTTGGCAATCGTTGCTTTGTTATGCCATTCATGTCAGGCTGCACACTGGAAGTAACCGGCTCGATAGCATCAATCTCAATAAGAGGCCCCTGAACAACTGATGCATTAGAGGGAAGCGTGGATCAGCGGTACGGACTTTGCTTCATACCCAAAAGGTACCGAGTTCGACTACCCACCTCATTGTGTGGCCTTGAGCAAGTCACCTCACCCTAGCTCACCACTTTGAGGCGCTGCACTGCGGCTGACGCCTGGGTTACCCCTGATTTCCTTTGGGATAGACCCTGAAGACAAATTTCCCCTTGGAGATGAATAAAGGTAATTTTACTTTTATTCTTGATATAATTCTTAGGGAAATGTACGCGACTCACATTGGGCAGCTGTTGCAAGACTCCCCGTTCTGCCTGGTGGAATTTCTGGTGTAGCTTGTCCAAGGACGACATGAAGTCAAGACTGAGATCAATGCTGTGTCCGTCCTCCTCCGCCTCCTCCACCTGCTGTGTGATTAACTTGTCTTTACACGTGGGGCAGACGCGCAGGTTCAGGCTTATTTCAGGCTCTTTGTCGGGACACTGAAAGGATTGAGGGAGAGGGTGGGGGGGGGGGGGGGGGGATCACATATAAAATAGTTATCATTAATGGTTTCCTATGTTAGGAATCTCACATTTATAACCTATCGCCTCAAAACAGAAATATGTCACAAAGGTATTGATACTGGAAATAAAGCTAACAGTAACAGAAATATGAAGCTGTATGAAATAAATATGTTGGTGGTATATGTGAGTGGTTGCCTCAAAACGGTGGTGTGGTGCCGTATGGTTTTCACACCTCCGTGTGTGAGTCTCTCAGCGACTCTGTGAAAACATCGTCTGCCTGAGTCACTGTGTCTTAGCCACCCTCTATAAACGTGATGGGGCACTGCAGTGGCAGGCAAACCATATCCTGGATGGGGCATCACAGGCCTGCATGCTAATGCTATGACGTTTGGAGGTCAGAGTTCAGGAGTAAGTCAAGAATTTGTTGAAATCCGGTACCAATGTGGACCACTCTTAGTTTTTCTTTCGAAGAAGTAGCTTTAGCCTCTAAGAGACGACAGCATGGTGATACTTCAAAACGGTAATAAATATGATTGGGAATACCTCAAAACGGTAATAAATATGATTGGGAATACCTCAAAATGGTAATAAATATGATAAGGAATACCTCAAAACGGTAATAAATATGATTGAGAATACCTCAAAACGGTAATAAATATGATTGAGAATACCTCAAAACGGTAATAAATATGATTGGGAAGACCTCAAAACGGTAATAAATATGATTGGAAAGACCTCAAAACGGTAATAAATATGATTGGGAAAGTCCAAAGAGCAGTTCTGCCATTTATGTAAGGCTGCACACTGGAAGTAACAGGCTGGCTATTTGGTATCTGCCCTCCAAAGTCTCCATAGGAGGTTCCTGAAGAACTGATTCAGATTCAGAGAGGCCCGCATTGAAGTATTTCACAGATCCGTCAACGATCCATCAGCAGCAATTCAAATCCCCAGATTACATAAAAAAGATCATCGAATAAATACAATACAAGCTGTCCCCGCGGAATTATGCCATTTTTTGGCAAAATTATGACAATATTATGCCAAAAAAAAAGGCAAATTATGCCAAAAATTCGACATTTATGCATGTTCTTGTGTGCTTTTGTAACCTTCAAAACATAATTTTCACAATAAATATGAATACTGATAGGTTTAAAAGCTACATACTTACTTATCCGAACCAGCGACCACCTGAGCTCTAGCCCTTCGGTC
>NC_088369.1:46505397-46522897 GCF_034508935.2 Berghia stephanieae
ATGTTTATGAGCAAGGAGGAGGGGAAACAGCAGCAATACTGCCCTGTCTGGATACGGATATGGCATGTTATGACAAGGAGGAGGGGAAACAGCAACAATACTGCCCTGTCTGGAGACGATCGGCATGTTATGAGCAAGGAAGAGGGAAACAGCAACAATACTGCCCTGTCTTGGATACGGATAGGGCATGTTATGAGCAAGGAGGAGGGGAAACAGCAGCAATTACTGCCCTGTCTGGATACGGATATGGCATGTTATGAGCAAGGAGTAGGGAAACAGCAACACATACTGCCCTGTCTGGATATGATTAGCATGTTTATGAGCAAGAGAGGGGAACGCACAATACTGCCCTGTCTGATCGGATAGGCATGTTATGAGCAAGGAGAGGGACAACAGTAGCAATACTGCCTGTCTGGATACGGATAGGCATGTTATGACAAGGAGGGAAACAGCAAGCATACTGCCTGTCTGGATACGGATAGGCATGTTATGAGCAAGGAGGAGGGGAAACAGCAACAATACTGCCCTGTCTGAGAGACCGAATGGCATGTTATGAGCATGGAGGAGGGTGAAACAGCAGCAATACTGCCCTGTCTGGATACGGATAGGGCATGTTATGAGCAAGGAGGAGGGGAAACAGCAACAATACTGCCTGTCTGATACGGTAGCAGGCTAACATCAAGCACGGGGAAACAGCAACAATACATGCCATGTCTGGAGACGGATAGGGCATGTTATGAGCAAGGAGGAGGGAAACAGCAACAATACTGCCCTGTCTGGAACGGATAGGGCATGTTTGAGCAAGGAGGAGGGGAAACAGCAACAATACTGCCCTGTCTGGAGACGGATAGGGCATGTTTTGAGCAAGGAGGAGGGGAAACAGCAACAATACTGCCCTGTCTGGAACGGATAGGGCATGTTTTGAGCAAGGAGGAGGGGAAACAGCAACAATACTGCCCTGTCTGGAGACGGATAGGGCATGTTTTGAGCAAGGAGGAGGGAAACAGCAACAATACTGCCCTGTCTGGATACGGATAGGGCATGTTATGAGCAAGGAGAGGGAAACAGCAACAATACTGCCCTGTCTGGAGACGGATAGGCATGTTTTGAGCAAGGAGGAGGGGAAAACAGCAACAATACTGCCTGTCTGGAGACGGATAGGGCATGTTTTGAGCAAGGAGGAGGGGAAACAGCAGCAATACTGCCTGTCTGGATACGGATAGGGCATGTTATGACAAGGAGGAGGGGAAACAGCAACAATACTGCCCTGTCTGGATACGGATAGGCATGTTATGAGCAAGGAGGAGGGGAAACAGCAACATACTGCCCTGTCTGGAGACGGATAGGGCATGTTTTGAGCAAGGAGGAGGGGAAACAGCAACAATACTGCCCTGTCTGGAGACGGATAGGGCATGTTATGAGCAAGGAGGAGGGGAAACAGCAGCAATACTGCCCTGTCTGGATACGGATAGGGCATGTTTTGAGCAAGGAGGAGGGAAACAGCAACAATACTGCCCTGTCTGGAGACGGATAGGGCATGTTTTGAGCAAGGAGGAGGGGAAACAGCAACAATACTGCCCTGTCTGGAGACGGATAGGGCATGTTTTGAGCAAGGAGGAGGGGAAACAGCAGCAATACTGCCCTGTCTGGATACGGATAGGGCATGTTATGAACAAGGAGGAGGGGAAACAGCAACAATACTGCCCTGTCTGGATACGGATAGGGCATGTTATGAGCAAGGAGGAGGGGAAACAGCAACAATACTGCCCTGTCTGGAGACGGATAGGGCATGTTTTGAGCATGGAGGAGGGGAAACAGCAACAATACTGCCCTGTCTGGAACGGATAGGGCATGTTTTGAGCAAGGAGGAGGGAAACAGCAACAATACTGCCCTGTCTGGAGACGGATAGGGCATGTTTGAGCAAGGAGGAGGGGAAACAGCAGCAATACTGCCCTGTCTGGATACGGATAGGGCATGTTTGACAAGGAGGAGGGGAAACAGCAACAATACTGCCCTGTCTGGAGACGGATAGGGCATGTTATGAGCAAGGAGGAGGGGAAACAGCAGCAATACTGCCTGTCTGGATACGGATAGGGCATGTTATGAGCAAGGAGGAGGGGAAACAGCAACAATACTGCCTGTCTGGAGACGGATAGGGCATGTTTTGAGCATGGAGGAGGGGAAACAGCAACAATACTGCCCTGTCTGGAGACGGATAGGGCATGTTTTGAGCAAGGAGGGGGGAAACAGCAACAATACTGCCCTGTCTGGAACGGATAGGGCATGTTTTGAGCAAGGAGGAGGGGAAACAGCAGCAATACTGCCCTGTCTGGATACGGATAGGCATGTTTGAACAAGGAGGAGGGGAAACAGCAACAATACTGCCTGTCTGGAGACGGATAGGGCATGTTTTGAGCAAGGGGAGGGAAACAGCAACAATACTGCCCTGTCTGGAGACGGATAGGGCATGTTATGAGCAAGGAGGAGGGGAAACAGCAGCAATACTGCCTGTCTGGATACGGATAGGGCATGTTTTGAGCAAGGAGGAGGGGAAACAGCAACAATACTGCCCTGTCTGTAGACGGATAGGGCATGTTTTGAGCAAGGAGGAGGGGAAACAGCAACAATACTGCCCTGTCTGGAGACGGATAGGGCATGTTTTGAGCAAGGAGGAGGGGAAACAGCAGCAATACTGCCTGTCTGGATACGGATAGGGCATGTTAGAACAAGGAGGAGGGGAAACAGCAACAATACTGCCCTGTCTGGAGACGGATAGGGCATGTTTGAGCAAGGAGGAGGGGAAACAGCAACAATACTGCCTGTCTGGAGACGGATAGGCATGTTATGAGCAGGAGGAGGGGAAACAGCACAATACTGCCCTGTCTGGATACGGATAGGGCATGTTTTGAGCAGGAGGAGGGGAAACAGCAACAATACTGCCCTGTCTGGAGACGGATAGGGCATGTTATGAGCAAGGAGGAGGGAAACAGCAGCAATACTGCCCTGTCTGGATACGGATATGGCATGTTATGAGCAAGGAGGAGGGGAAACAGCAACAATACTGCCCTGTCTGGAGACGGATAGGGCATGTTATGAGCGAGGAAGAGGGGAAACAGCAACAATACTGCCCTGTCTGGATACGGATAGGGCATGTTATGAGCAAGGAGGAGGGGAAACAGCAGCAATACTGCCCTGTCTGGATACGGATATGGCATGTTATGAGCAAGGAGGAGGGGAAACAGCAACAATACTGCCCTGTCTGGAGACGGATACGGCATGTTATGAGCAAGGAAGAGGGGAAACAGCAACAATACTGCCCTGTCTGGATACGGATAGGGCATGTTATGAGCAAGGAGGAGGGGAAACAGCAGCAATACTGCCCTGTCTGGATATGGATAGGGCATGTTATGAGCAAGGAGGAGGGGAAACAGCAGCAATACTGCCCTGTCTGGATACGGATAGGGCATGTTATGAGCAAGGAGGAGGGGAAACAGTAGCAATACTGCCCTGTCTGGATACGGATAGGGCATGTTATGAGCGAGGGGAAACAGCAGCAATACTGCCCTGTCTGGATACGGATAGGGCATGTTATGAGCGAGGGGAAACAGCAGCAATACCGCCTGCCCTACATTGGACACCAAAAAGAAAAAAGAAGAGGAAAAGGAAAGCCCCCGGGCAACTTGGAGGAGAACAGTGGAGATAGAGATGAGAGAGTGGGGGGGGGGGGGGGGACATGGAGCTCCCCAAAGATGTTGGTCACGGACAGAGGAGGATGGGGGATCTTCATTGAAAGTCCTCCCGACATGCCAACATGCATACTGGTCAGTAAGCAACCGAGTACTGCCTCAAAATGCAGAGCTGCCAATGTGAATAATCAGAAATGTGTATTTTGGGAGGAAAAAACATACCCTGACCTAGGGTGATGATGATGATGATGATGATGATGATGAGGATGATGATGATGATGATGATGATGATGATGATGAGGATGATGATGATGATGATGATGATGATGATGACGATGATGAACATTTCCACTGTTATTGGTTTTGCACTAGAACTCCTACTATTTCCAGGAGCCCCGATAGTATAGGCTGGTAGAGTACTCACTTCACACGCAACGGGACCAAGCTTGATCCTGGGCAAAGTCAAAATTGTTTTCTGACCCCTGACCCCTGTCCACCCAACAGTAGCTGGGTCTGTAAGATCTGGGGTCAAGGATTTTGCAGTCAACTAGTATTCTATAAAAAGGGTAGACAGCAGTTGTTACTTCTGTTAAAGGCTACAGAACAAGGAATGCATTCTGGATCAATGGGTTTTGGGCCTTTGAAGGGATACTTTATGGTTTGTGGGTGGAGAGAAATGGAGGCGTCTTCGCAAACCTTTGGCATTCCTTGGTGAAAGAGGCTGGAGATCTCCATATGGTAGGAGCTCCTCCCATCCCAGATGTCAAAGATCGTCGCCGTAATGCTGACCTCATTTGCATAAAGTCAGATGTGTGAGTTCTGGTGTGCCCATCGGTCAAAACACCCTCCTCAAAACAGGACTTGCAAACCTGGTGGGAGGAGGTTAGGGAGGGTGGAAGGGGGGGGGGGGGGGGGGGATTATTTCTCACTAAATACTATCAATCAAACTATATTATACTTTCAAGGTTACACATAGTTTTGGGTGTTGGTACTTTATATCCAACTGGTGGGTGTTGTGAGCATTTTATCTAAACGCATAATATAAATTTGTGAGAGAAGTGTTTGTTTTTTTCATTATTTCACATCTTAATTGATATTGTTTTCTACAAATGTCTGTTATTGGTTCAAAGTGTGTATTTCTTAGTCTAGCTTATCTTATATTACTCAAAGTTCTTCCAATGCCATACAACAACACCCACCCCCACCCCACCCCCACAACAACAATCACCTTCTGAAGCTGTCCCTCTGTGTCAAAATGGGCCAATGTGTTCAGTCGCCTCTTGTATTGGGTACAGCTATTGCAAAACACCTCACCGCACCTAGAAAGGGAGGAGGAGGATGGGAAGAGGAGGGGGGGGGGGGGGGGGGAGAGGGTGAGGGATGAATAAGATTATTGTTCTGTTGTTAGGTTGAAGGGGATCCCGATAGTTCAGTTGGTAGAGCACTTGCTTCACGCACAAAAAGACCCAAGATCTATCCCGGGTGCAGTTCAGATTTTTTTTTTCTGAACCCCTGTCCATCCAGCAGTGATTGGGTAGCTGGGTCTGTTAGATCTGGAGGAAAGTACTTTGCGATAGACTAGCGTCCTATCCAAATGATAGCAAGCAATTGCTATTGTCCAGTTCAGGCTATAGAAACCAGGATAAACTCTGGTTCCATGGGCCTAATGATTTTGTTGGGTTGAATGAGAGTCAAAATCGTGAACTGTGCTATTAAAACTGTATTACATAATGCGGTAGAAAATACATTGAATTAATAGTAAAAAATGTGAAAGTTGGGTCAAGTTAATGTCTTTTATATTGAGAAGAAAAGAATATACTTTAATAAAGTGTAGTGGGTTCTATAGGGAATGAGATTAGCGGAAGAGTAGCGTCCCTTGATTGGACGTCACCCATAGTCTGTGACGTCACCGGCGGAAAAGTTATTAGAGAGAGAACGTCATGTTGGTTGTGCGCACGCGTCTCTCGTCCTCTGAAGAAGAAGATCATTTTAGCCTTAAATTCACTCTTTGACATCCACTTCACGATGACATAATACCACTTTGATATAGTGAGTTCCATTTGTTGGATCTTCATTCATAATAAATGTGATGGACGTAAGACGAGACACCAGTTTGTCCACATTGACCCTAGTTATGTTTCATTGTTTTTAAGGGTTTTACTGTGCAACACATCTAGGTCATTTCAGTGCCAGTAAAAAGGACGAAAATGGGATAGTAAGAAAGTTCTAGAATTACAATTAAACCCCCCAAGAAAAAGTAACATAAAGGGGAATTGTTAACCCTCTCGTGTTCAGATTATTTTTGGGGGAGTAGATAATGAGTTCCCTATATGGCCATTTTAATCATGTAGACATCCTTTGATAATATAAGCTACCCTCTGATATCTGTAGTCGCCTTTTCGTTTTCTACGGTCACTCATGGCTAAACTCCGCCCAGAAGCGCTTTCATAGGTCCGTCCATCACCAAATTTCAAACTTTTGTTCTCGTGAGTTCTTAAGTTTTTTTATCGAAGAACGATTGGCTATTGAGAATCTTGACCCTTCAACGATTGGTCGTTCTGAAAGCTCACGTGTCAACAGCCGTCAACAATACATTGAGTCATTGCTGAAACAGTGGAAGACGCTGATCGCATAGTGGCGTCACAATCACCACGTTGTTGAATAAATTACCCAGGCATGGTTGATAGGTAAAAAAGCCAAATTATGTTCTAGTTACATTTGAAACAAACAAAGTATATCACTGATCTCGTCTCTTTGAGATATAAACAAAGATATAAAAATCAAGAAAATCGGCCGATAAATAAAAAAGTTGCTAAAAAAAGCTAAAATAAACAAAAGCAATTTTTTAAATCAAATTTATTCGTAAAACAGTTGGTTTTCAACCGATTTTTCTGAAATAAGGACCAATGTTCTTCTTTTTTCAAGCAGATTTCAACAATGTGACTTTCAAATTCCTCAGAATTATATTTTTTACTTTTAGATTTTAGCTTTTAGGCCTACTCAAAAAGCTGTTATATTCTTTGCATAACAATAGCGTAATACATGGACGGCGAGAAGCGTCGTTTCGGCCATCTGGATAGATAGCGTGTGACTCACAATTCTACACGAATGATGTTGGCGGTTGATCAAAGAGGTGTACCAAATTTATTTACCAACTACTTTTCTTAGTGCTAAAATTACAAAGTAATAATTTCGGATCAGAATAAATAACTCTGAAGTTCCTATCTCTTTATTACAATAAAATTGATACCACAAATGACAAAATCGCCAAACAAATAACGGAGTTATAAATTATTCATAATATTTTTTAAATTTACAAATAATGTTATCAAAGTCATTTTTCATCACCAAAGACGTAATTTTCCCCCGATTTTTACCAAACAAAGTGCAATGTCAATGATTTTCACTCGCAAATAAAATAGGATTAAATCGCAATTTCTACAACATATTTTATTTTCTGTCGGCAAATCTATAAAAATCAACGCTGAAAACATCCTGTGACAGTGACAGGGCCTGTTATTTCCTTCACAACGATTGGATTGTACTTACTGAGGCCAGTTTTGGCTACCCCGCCCATGAATATTATGCCGTTGTCGGTTTTTGTCGGGTTGAATCTTAAAAGAGTTAAAATAGGCAAAAGATGTAATTTATAAAGAGCAGCATACTATCAGTAAACTTAAGTTTGAGATCATCTCAAGATCTCATCATGACACCAGCACAGGTCCTGACTAATAAGAGCACATTCAAATGTTTACAAAATACCATATATGTAAAACAACAATAATACAATTATAACAGTACATACCCCGTGTGGTGTCCGGGGTCCCTCAACTGGGAGGGTCAAGAATAGCCCAACGCCAAGCCAGCGTGCCGTAAAAGGCGACTAATGGTGTGTGATTCCCCCATCTTTGAGTCACCTGGTCCTCCAGGTTGGGGGTTGGCAAAGGGTTAACACTCCTTTCCGTTAAACTCAAACCATTACAGAAACGCAGACAGACAAACCAAATCCTTTTTTTAGCTTGGGCAACCGAGGAGTTTCTGGAACAACAGACAAAGCCGAAAGGACTCTGCTGACCCGATGACGTCTTCGCCAAACAAGCAGCTTCGAATTATTCAGGGAGAGGGGATGGGATCCATACACAGGAGAAAGTATTGGACTGGAACCCTCAGGGCAGAAGATCAAGGGGAAGGCCACGAGGAACATGGAGAAGAATTAAAGAAGCTGATATATAGAGAAGTGGTAAGACCTGGAATGAGATAAAGAAGTTGGCTCGGGATTGAGAAGGATGGAAACTGTTTGTCTGTGGCCTATACCCTGACCCAGGGTGGAAAGGCAATGATGATGACGATGAACAGTACATAACAGACAGATGATTTACAAGACATAAATATCATCTCCCAAAAACTCTAATTATACATATGACTGTTTCCCTCCCAGCCAGGATATCCGGCCAGGGCTAGGACAAAACCAAGTAATCTCATTCCAAGACAAAGACAGAAAGCATATCTAGATATAGGGGGATAGAAGACACAGTAAGTGCCTCCCAAAAGGCCTGTGAATAAGTGAATGTATCACGGATAACTCGAATACAAGCTGTGGATTGCAGGTGTCGACAACTTGCATCCCGGATCAAATGTATTCATGAATACATGAACACAGCCAGAATTGTTTTACTAAATAGACCAAGATCCAACATTTTTGTATTTGAACGGAACTATAATCTAAAAAGTTCAAACATATTTGTAGTTATTCAGTAAAAACACCACAAAGGAGTCTTGGCTACAATTCTTATTTAATATAAATCAAATATCGCCTATAAACATGAGAAAACATTATGTAAAACATTTTGATATCCTCAATGGAATATTAAACGCCAATTTGACATAAATCCTATATCATGAATACTTTTCAATCCGCCAGAATTATTTTATACTTGAACGGAACATTAATTTAAAACATTCTAACATATTCCTAATTATTAGCATAAAACACCATAAAAGAGCATTGACTACAATTTTCATTGAACAGAAATCAAATATCACCACTTGAAGAAATCTCTATGTCCACCATTTTGATCTGGATGGCGATGGAATATCAAAGGCCAAAATCTTTATGTCCACCATTTTGATCTGGATGGCGATGGAATATCAAAGGCCAAAATCTCTATGTCCACCATTTTGATCTGGATGGCGATGGAATATCAAAGGCCAAAATCTTTATGTCCACACATTTTGATCTGGATGCGATGGAATATCAAAGGCCAAAATCTCTATGTCCACCATTTTGATCTGGATGGCGATGGAATATCAAAGGCCAAAATCTTTATGTCTACATTTGATCTGATGGCGATGGAATATCAAAGGCCAAAATCTCTATGTCCACCATTTTGATCTGGATGGCGATGGAATATCAAAGGCCAAAATCTCTATGTCCACCATTTGATCTGGATGGCGATGGAAATATCAAAGGCCAAAATCTTTATGTCCACCATTTTGATCTGGATGGCGATGGAATATCAAAGGCCAAAATCTCTATGTCCACCATTTTGATCTGGATGGCGATGGAATATCAAAGGCCAAAATCTTTATGTCCACCATTTTGATCTGGATGGCGATGGAATATCAAAGGCCAAAATCTCTATGTCCACCATTTTGATCTGGATGGCGATGGAATATCAAAGGCCAAAATCTTATGTCCACCATTTTGATCTGGATGGCGATGGAATATCAAAGGCCAAAATCTCTATGTCCACCATTTTGATCTGGATGGCGATGGAATATCAAAGGCCAAAATCTCTATGTCCACCATTTTGATCTGGATGGCGATGGAATATCAAAGGCCAATCCAGGTGAAAAAAGATTGACCTTTCTTATCCTGTGACCTCCCACTCTGGCTGTCGACTACTTTGGTAGCCGGCAACCTGATCCGGTGTGTCGTTGTTTGAATATATTTGATCTGGTGTTGTGCTTGAATATTACAGACCCATATTTGTTGTTGTTGACTGATGTCAAATTCATGGTAAAAGTTATGTTTGGTTGCAAAATTATTCCTCTCTCAGTCTTGTGCAAGAAAATAAGTTGTTTGCTGATTCATGTAGTAGCTACTAATTTTCAAATGCTTGCTCTGATTAAGATTTGATTTTGAGAATGTTTTGCCTCATTTTCTATTTTTGTTCAAAAGTATTCATGAATACGAGTAAGTAATCAGTTACTTATGGAAGTTGGTATTCATGTAGCCGAAACTAAAATCTGGCAGGAAATCGCGGCTCTACTCCCTACCCACTTTTGGAAGTCAGAAAGCTCCAGCCACTAGTGGCCCTAGTTAACTCATATATACTCTCTCTCTCTCTCTCTCTCTCTCTCTCTCTCTCTCTCTCTCTCTCTCTCTCTCTCTCTCTCTCTCTCTCTCTCTCCCTCCCTCACTCTCTCTCTCTCATTCTCACTCCCTCCCTCCCCCCTCTCTCTCTCTTACTCCCTCTCTCTCTCTCTCTCTCTCTCTCTCTCTCTCTCTCTCTCTCTCTCTCTCTCTCTCTCTCTCTCACACACACACACACACACACACACACATGCCATCTCTCATACATGTCACCTTATACCATCCCCCCTCCAAAGACCACCTACTTTCTGCAATGGTGATGCCTGTCAAACACAACAGAGAACGGTTTCTGACACTTGGAGTTGGAACATCTGAATTGGTTGGACACAGATTTCCAGTGGCGTCTGGTGATCTCTGGATGGGATGACATCAGGTAATAATAATAATAATAATAAATAATAATAATAATAATAATAATAATAATAATAATAATATAATAATAATATAATAATAATAATAATAATAAAGAAGAAGAAGAAGAATAACAAAAACAATATTATCAATCATGATAAAAGTAATAATGATAGTTGTAATAATTCAAGACTTACTTTAGTAAATATTTTACTCCTGTAATACACAGTGCATCGAATACTGATAACTATTTAGATCCAGAGCAATGTAAAAAATAAACAAACAAAAATAAACAAAAAAAACACCCAACGATAAATACAAATCTTGCAAATACAAGTCGTTAAAGATGTAAGATTTATCTGAGCTCAGCAATTCAAATGTTTTCACCATGTAGCATCCTTTGTGAGGTCACCACATAATTGTAGATAGTCCAAGTTCTGTGGGCGATCACTAATTAAGAATGCATTCATTAAAAAACTCACCTTTCTTCACACTGACGTAGTCTTCACTCCCAGGGTCCCTTATATAATTATCGACATTTGTAAAAAATCCTGTCACAGATATCTTCCAGTTGAGGTCGTCATCGGAGCCTACGCTAGCCATGGCTGGATGACCTTGTATTTGACGACACTGGGGGAAATAATTTCAAATAGTTTCAAAAGTTTATTTTTAGGCAATTGCCAATATAACTCATACAAGAATATTATAATATCTTCATTTACAAATCAAGTAAGTAAAATCAATAATAAAGCAAGGCAAACAATTATAGTAATAATGATAACAATAATAATAATAATAATAATAATAATAATAATAATAATAATAATAATAATAATAATAATAATAATAAAGTAATAATGATAATAATGATAAATAAATAAATCAAGGAGGGCTTTAGTTGTCCTTGAAATAAATAAATAAATTAATTAATAATAATAATAATAATAATAATAATAATAATAATAATAATAATAATAATAAGATAATAATAATAATAATAATAATAATAATAATAATAATAATAATAATAATAATAATAATAATAATAAAGTAATAATGATAATTACAATGGTGATAATAATAATGTAAAATCATCTAAAGATTCTAATTATATTAGATAAGTTATTTCATAGGTTGAATTATAAATTAATAATTAAAAAAAAAAAAAAAAAAAAAAAAACACCTAACATTTCAATGTTTTGGCCTTGGCTGTAGGACTATAGGCAATACTAGAGAGTATGTGAAAAATAACCTGGACGTGGAAAGGAGGGGAGAGGGGGAGTTGGTGGGTTTAAGCCCCTACCCTCAGAATTCATTTTTTAAACATTTTTTTATGCGGCAATATTATCAAACCCTTATCTGCTCAGCTGGAAAAAGATGAGATATTTTTGTTGACATTGCAGAGCATCTGATTGTGATATGATGTGGCGAGAGTGGGAAAGAAGATGATATAGAGCATGTGGAACATTTTGTTAGCATGTCATTGTCTACCAAAATACTGTAAACTATTTGTATTGTTATGTCTAGGAGCGTTCTGGTTTCTTGTTGTCTCTCAGTGGAACTGTTGTAGTGAAAACTGTTTTCATATTGTAACCATTTGTAAGTGTAAGTTGGTCTTTTTATATTGGTTTCATCTCTCTCTCTCTCTCTCTCTCTCTCTCTCTCTCTCTCTCTCTCTCTCTCTCTCTCTCTCTCTCTCCTCTCTCTCACTCCCAGTCCCAGCACTAACAACTCACTCTAACTTTTCACTAGGCAATTATTTAAGCACTTCGCAGGCGTGGGCTGGAGAAATTGGTTCATTGCTATTTAGAGGATCACATCTCTTGTATCAAAGCAATGGCACTGGACCAAAGACCAACAATAACAACGCCCATTTTCATTTCTCCCCGTTTCTTTGCTTCAATTCGAGAAACCGTAAACCGTAATAATGTAAAAAATGGTGCTGTTTCAGCATCGCCCTTTTAACATTTAATATCACATATTACTATTACCTCCACTACGTGCGGCAATGGCCGAAGGCAACTGAGGACAAAATTTTGCTGTAATCAACAATCATTGCCTTCCATGCTTATTATTCGTCATTCTCGAAGAGAACTTGGGAACTTCCCATTTCTTAATGGAATTTTTAATTTCACTTTTCGAGGAAGCACAACAAATTTAGTCACCTTTGACTTCTGAACTTGTGAACCATAACAAGAGATGACTAGATAGACGATTAAACATAACCGTATAATTTTATTTTTTAAAAATAAAATAGCATTTTAAATATTCATAAACTGAACTATTTTTTTATCTAATCCCTTTAATTATAATTCATGACCATTCTTGTCAAATGTTTGTTTAATATGAGACCATTTTGTACCGCATTGCTTGCAAGTAACTGAATATTAGTGTTCTACGTCACAAATAAATCTCCCGAAACAGTTTAATGAGTAATAATGGCCAGCTGACATCGATCTGTCTCTATTTATTTGTTCATTCACTGTTTGTACACATATTTCACACATCTGCCATCTTGTAAATGGACTAATATTGGTATTCAATTTTCTGTTCCATCAGTTTGTCTCTGTCAAGTATTTTAAATAACTAACATCATTACGTTAGCTTTTGAATTCCGTATGTTCTACTAGAACTTAGGAAGTATCTTGCTCTTGATAGAAAATTATTGCTTCAATTCATTTTCATTTTCATTCCAATTTCAATTCCAAATCAAGACATTCTCATTCACTTGTCATTGTCAATTTTACTAAGTTTTATACACACGACTCACAACAGTCAGATTTAAACCCTTGTCTTTGACTCTAGTCAACAAATTTATAATTCTATACAATAACAACACTCGTCAGTCAGAGTAAATTCTGCAGAGTAGAGACATGCATGTCTTACAATGGAAATTTTAACTTGACTTCAGCTTGAGAATGAAATTTGAGAGTGAGAGTGACCATAAGTGGGAGGTCTTCTGAAAGCTCCTACATCCCCAGTATTCCTATTTTTTTTTATTTTTTTTTTGGTAGAGGTTAAATTTGTATGGGGGGTGGGGGGGGGGGGGGGGTAGGGGTATGATAATAATGTTAGCTACAACGCCTAAAAACAAACAAACCAATAAATGAAAAAAAGAAATAAATAAAAAAAATTTAAAACAACAAAACAAAAAACAATCCACAACATGAAGGAACAATTCTATAAATGGATAACACCGTTAACCTAGCAAAAATCTAAAAAATATTGTTTTTAAAAAAAATACATTAAATTTTGTGTGGGCGACTGGCCGATATCTTGCAATTTCTTTTCTGCCATTTTTTGGTGTGTGCGGTGACATCCCCCCCCCCCCCCCCCCCCCCAAATAAATAAAAGCAAGAACAGCAACAAAAATAAACAGGCAAGCAATAAATAAATAGAAAAAAAAACTCGCCTCTTCAACATAAGGAAACAGTTCTATAAACGAAAATACAGTTTTACGCCGGGAGACCAAAATCTTGGTTTCCCTAGGCACTGTAATGTTTGAATGGGTATTAAATGATAATTTAATAATGCAAAGGTGGATGGATGAAGATTAAAGTTTATTGATAAGCATGATACAGAGTTGGTTGCTGCTTGCCGACAGGATACAAAGATAACCAAAACAGGAAGTCAAAGTAGAAGACTGGAAGTATTGAAAGTGAAAGTAAATTATAAAACAGGGGATGTAATTCATTAAATTAATTACTTGGAAACATTACAGGCACTTCCTTTTTTTTTATAATGTTCTAGTAGGGGGTTTGGGAGGGGAAAAACTTTTTTTTTATAATGTTCTAGTAATGGGTTTGGGAGCGGAAAAACTTTTTTTTTATAATGTTCTAGTAGGGGTTTTGGGAGGGGAAAAACTTTTTTTTTTATAATGTTCTAGTAGGGGGTTGGGAGGGGAAAAACTTTTTTTTATAATGTTCTAGTAGTGGGTTTGGGAGGGGAAAACTTTTTTTATAATGTTCTAGTAGGGGGTTTGGGAGGGGAAAAACTTTTTTTTTATAATGTTCTTAGGGGGTTTGGGAGGGAAAAAACTGACAAATGAAGTTTAAATCTAAAATATTTTCACCCTCTAGACCATTTCCTTTTTCTGGTGACGAAATGTGCAGGTAAATTCTTTAAAAAAGACAAACAGAGGGGAAAATAAGAAGACAAATAGATTAACCAGAGAAAAATTGAACGAGAGTAATTGAACGTTGGAAAGCATTGCCAGCAAATGTCGTTGAAGCGCCGAGTGTCAATGCTTTCAAGAATAGATTAGATGCTGTGATGGAAAGTTATGTGCATAGTGTAGAAGTGCCTCCCACCCAAAATAGCTATGATCAAAAGATCAGTAGAGAAAGTGTAGTGTAGGCGAGCCCCTGATCACAAGATCAGGTAGGGAAATGCATTAGATCAGTTGTGAACAAGACATTCAGTGACTGGAAAGACTCGTTGCGAGACCTGTGATACATAACAGTGCGATATGGCGACCAGTGCCTGAGAGAAGACACATCCTAACGACATTAGATTAGAATGTGCATTTCCCTTGTTTACAATAAGTAAACTAGAGTTACGCTTTCAATCTCCAATGTCAATGTTTTGATCTCACCACTGATCGAACACCATTAAACAAAACTAAAAATAAATCGATAACACCAAGTGCCAATACGATAACACCACACATGAACACAGATGCACACATCGAGTTTTGATTTTAAATAAATCCATGATGTACTGTTGATGACTTTTTAATAGTGCCGGTCCCAGGAACCAGTACCATGGTTCCTTAGCTGAAAACCGAGGACCAGTTCAAAGGTGAAGAACCGTTGGCGCTTCTCACGTTGGTGGTTCTCACCTTTATTTTATTTTTAAGGCTTTAAGGTCCCAGCAATTTTAGTTTATTTACTGCCTTTTTTCAGTTCTTTGCCTAAGTCGTTTGCATGTCATCCACAAATCACCACCCATCCCACGAAATTAATCGCACCAACCCCCTCTTGCACATACGATGATCTCTCTCCTTGCAGTTAACTGCCCTATCGTGTGTAGGGTGGGGGAAGTAGGAGTAGGAGTCGCGTGACGCATTGGACGATTCCATTGTTTGGGGTAAATTTCAAAAATTACTGCACACTAATGATCGCAATGACAATGATCTATTATGACGACATCATCTCTCTTCTCTCATGTGTTATTCTTTGAAATGAATGTGACTACTATAAGATGTGTGTATGTGTGTGTTTTGTGTGTGTGTTTCGAACCTAGCAGATCCGATTTTTTTTCTTTTGTCTATCTGTTGTCACCACTCCTTTCTATCACATTGCTGTCATCTAATAATACAATAATATTTCAATTTCGTTTGGCTTTTTAACTAATCAAATTATACGAGTTTCACGTACTATAGCTTTCTTCAAAAATAACAATTATAACGTCTGTATTTTAAAAATCCCATTAGAATATTTGGAGGCTCCCATAGCTCAGTTGATAGAGCACTCTTTTTACACACAAAGAGACAGAGATCGATCCCGGGTGCAGTTGAGATTTTTATCTGTTTGATCTGGTGGAAAGTACTTTTCAATAGACTGGTGTCCTATCCAAATGTAGAAATATAAAAGAGAAAAAATTGGAATGGAGAGGGAAATGTACTTTTCAATAGACTGGCGTCCTATCCAAATAGAAATATAAAAGATAAAAAATTGGAATGGAGAGGGAAAAGTACTTTTCAATAGACTGGTGTCCTATCCAAAGGTAGAAATATAAAAGATAAAAATTGGAATGGAGAGGGAAAAGTACTTTTCAATAGACTGGCGTCCTATCCAAAGTTAGAAATATAAAAGAGAAAAAATTGGAATGGAGAGGGAAAAGTACTTTTCAATTGACGAGCGTCCTATCCAAAGGTAGAAATATAAAAGAGAAAAAATTGGAATGGAGAGGGAAAAGTACTTTTCAATAGACTGGTGTCCTATCCAAATAGAAATATAAAAGAAAAAAAATTGGAATGGAGAGGGAAAAGTACTTTTCAATAGACTGGCGTCCTATCTAAAGGTAGAAATATAAAAGAAAAAAAATTGGAATGGAGAGGGAAAAGTACTTTTCAATAGACGGGTGTCCTATCCAAAGTTAGAAATATAAAAGAAAAATATTGGAATGGAGAGGGAAAAGTACTTTGCAATAGACTGGCGTCCTATCCAAATAGAAATATAAAAGAGAAAAAATTGGAATGGAGAGGGAAAAGTACTTTTCAATAAACTGACGTCCTATCCAAAGGTAGAAATATAAAAGAGAAAAAATTGGAATGGAGAGGGAAAAGTACTTTTCAATAGACTGGCGTCCTATCCAAAGGTAGAAATATAAAAGAAAAAAATTGGAATGGAGAGGGAAAAGTACTTTTCAATAGACTGGCGTCCTATCCAAAGGTAGAAATATGAAAGAGAAAAATTGGAATGGAGAGGGAAAAGTACTTTTTAATAGACTGGCGTCCTATCCAAAGGTAGAAATATAAAAGAAAAAAATTGGAATGGAGAGGGAAAAGTACTTTTCAATAGACTGGTGTCCTATCCAAAGTTAGAAATATAAAAGAAAAAAATTGGAATGGAGAGGGAAAAGTACTTTTCAATAGACTGGCGTCCTATCCAAAGGTAGAAATATAAAAGAAAAAAATTGGAATGGAGAGGGAAAAGTACTTTTCAATAGACTGGCGTCCTATCCAAAGGTAGAACTATAAAAGAGAAAAATTGGAATGGAGAGGGAAAAGTACTTTTCAATAGACTGGTGTCCTATCCAAATAGAAATATAAAAGATAAAAAATTGGAATGGAGAGGGAAAAGTACTTTTCAATAGACTGGCGTCCTATCCAAAGGTAGAAATATAAAAGATAAAAAATTGGAATGGAGAGGGAAAAGTACTTTTCAATAGACTGGCGTCCTATCCAAAGGTAGAAATATAAAAGATAAAAAATTGGAATGGAGAGGGAAAAGTACTTTTCAATAGACTGGCGTCCTATCCAAATAGAAATATAAAAGATAAAAAATTGGAATGGAGAGGGAAAAGTACTTTTCAATAGACTGGCGTCCTATCCAAAGGTAGAAACATAAAAGAAAAAAAAAT
>NC_088369.1:46525397-46552897 GCF_034508935.2 Berghia stephanieae
ACACACACACACACACATGTGTGTGTTTGTGTGTGTGTGTGTGCGTGCGTGTGTGTGTGTGTATTTTACTCTCTCATTCTATCTCTTCCTCTCTAATCCTCTTTCTTGATAATTCTTTCCCTGCCCACCCGGCTTCACGTAGTTTCAAAACTGTACTTTCAAATTATAAAACCTTCTTTAACTTTTGGCATTTTGAAATCGTATTTTCTCTATTAAATAAGACAAACATTTCACATTAATATCACATTAATAATACATTATTTCATTGATTCTTTATTCAAATATCAAAAATTCTTGAAAAAGTGAGCAATTGTCGGCATTTTTATTCCAGTGTTTTATTTGTTTACGAACATCTTACATAATAATGAATAACTACAAAAGTAATTATTGGATTGTTTCAAAAATTTGTATGTACATTATTAGATGTCTAATCTAAGCTCATGCCAAATTTCACTATTCTCGTCAAATTTTCGATGCCCGTATCTAAGGAGTTATCTTTGCCCATTGATTTGACTGTGCGTGAAAACGGTGCCTCACTTCAAAGTCGATTTTCTCAAAATTTGGTTTTCACACTCCCCCTACTTCCAACGGTCATATCTCGGCAATGAATGATCAGAATTGTATAAATTTGGTATCAAATTTTAAAGCATAAAATAAGCTATGATTGGGTACCAAAAACCCAAAATTGAAAAATCCGACTTAATACCGTTTCGAGGCGGAGGGTCACATATAGGCATGGTTCCCATCATGTGACGGTCCCAACGATTCCTCGAGAATGTCCAATGGTGAAAAAGAACCGGTTCTTGGAACCGGAACTGGTCCTTGCGGTTTTCATTTCCAGGAACCGTAGAACCGTGGTCCTTAAGAATGCTTGGGACCACTCGGCACTACTTTTTAATGCCCACATTTGTATTTAAGTGCACCAAAATTTAAAAGCACTTATAATTAGTAGATCCACAGCTTGCTATATATTATTAACTTTAAAAATACAGACATTGTCCAAAATTATATCAAATTTGGACTGAAAAACAACAGATTTTCTAAATGAAAACAATAAAATGAAAGAGGTTGTTATTGTTTTCCCAGTTATCTCAACATTATATATTAAGACCATCCATTGGATACGGAACTGTGATCCCAGTTGACCTCCACTGACCTCAGACAGGTAGCTATCAGGGAAGGTGAATGGATCCTTTAGAGTTCCATCCACTAACTAGCTAACTTTTTTCCTGCGGTTCCATTCGAACTAGCACTGATTCCATGAAGTATAGTAAACATGCATTCTGATTGGAGGGTGTCAGTAACAAGCAGTCTCATTGGGAGGAGAAAAATAGCGGTTTAAAAATTGATTTAGAGTACGACGTGACGATTGTCGGGTATCAAGCATTGGTATACAACTGCCAATTATTGTTATAATGATGTCGCTATAAAGGGGTATCACTAAAATGCAAGTCGCTATATTGGGTTTTTATTACTAATATAACATATAGCAAAAAAATCAGGACCAGAGGTCAACGTCGCTATCCATGGGTTGTTGTTATTCAGGGGTGTCATTATCCATAGGTTGCACTGTATTATAAAGATTTTGAACATTTGATATTGACACAATTCAGTGGATATGATCAGTTATTAACCATCCCATAACTTTTATGCTTTCATTATCTTCATTAACAGATCACAGAAAGTCCAGAGTTGAATTTCCTTTGACCTTGACCTTCGTGAGATACACAGCAATGATGGACATTGACAAAAAGAGAATTTCCATAGTAGACGACACATCTGTGGAAGACGAAGCTGATGTGTTCGAGATCACAGACTTCACAACAGCTTCAGAATGGGAGAGATTCATTGCCAGACTAGAGGAAGTACTTCATGAATGGAAATTGGTCAACCATGAACCACGACCCCCAGCACTGAAAGATCAGTATGCCCATGGCACATGGGCAGAAAAATCTGAAGAGATAGTCTTTGCCGATTTTAGATTCACTTTGACATATTCCTACTTGAAAACAGCAGACACATCCCCAACAACCAGCACTAGTTCTAAAAAAGTATCGACGGAAGAGGTAGAGGACGAGCACAAAGCACCAACTGTTTTCTTTGACCTCATGAACTTTGATAATGATTTTCCTTCTCGTGCACCCTATCTGTGTCGCTGGTATGGCCTACAGGAAATGTTTACACTTTGTCCCGTGTCGGAAAGGCAGTGTATTGAGTCAGAGAGCAGAGCTAAAATTCTTCTCAGCTCCACATCCATAGCTTTTGGTAACTCCAACTGTAGTGTCCCTGTGTTCATTCAACTTCAGCAAAAGAATCGTAGACTTTTTACTGGTACCTGCATATCTCGCGGCGCCTCCATCGAGTTTGAAATGGCTCACCTGCGTCGGTTTCCACCGCAATTCTGTCATCTGGCCGGCTTGCTGGACATTTTCAAATCCAAGCTTGGTTGTGTCTACATCTCCATGCCACCAGTGTCCGTGTCTGTGAGATTTACCTATGTCCTTCAAGACTGGATACACAGTGCCTGGCCACAACTTCCTCCTGATTTCTCTTCCTTCTGCGATGGAGAAGTAGGTTATGGAGATATTGGCTTCCTTCCCCTTGGTGCCTGTCGAGATCCCATATCCGAATTGCATCTGTCTTGTACGTGGCCTTGCCTTTCCGAAGACGTCATCGTAGAAAACAGTCGTTATTCTGACCTTGACCCGCTTCAGGCACCTCAGTGGACCGTCTGCCTTCAGATGTCAGAAGACCCACAATGCCTTCTTGGAGAATACCTAAGAGATGTTCTCCAACTCTGTGACAGGCACGAAACAACAGAGGATGTGCTTAGAAAGATAATGCCGGACACAGGTGGTCTTGATAAACAAACAGCTGAGTTGACTCATGCCCTGCAAAAATTGACAGAACCTGTTCCCGCTTTATCCTCCATACACTCCATTGGCAAAGTCGTGTCATCTGCGTCTTCAAAAATTCATCTCACTCCAGAAAATGCCCCGATCCCAGAGAAATTACTGGACAAGATTTTATTTTATTTGTTTCCAGATGCCCAGGGGTCGCGTGCTTCTAGTCCGAAGCTGGCCAAAGATAAACGCCAGGGATCTGTGTCATCTTCTGTGTCAACCCCTGACATGGAACACGCACCAGAGATGAAGACAGAGGAGGATAAGGCCAAAATAGAAGTGGTCAAAGAGATTTTGTTGGAATTAAATAAACAAATGAAATCAGCCCCAACGGACGGACTTGTCCACAAACTTGCCCTTGCTTTGTGTAACGTCAACCACAGTCATAGCGGAATGCTCGGAATTGTTCATTTGTGGCAGGAATTTATTTTGGAACTGAGATTCCGGTGGGAGAATTCTCATCTTATTTGTGGAGTGGAGAAAGGACCTCCAAATATGGGATCTTGTTTGCTGCACCAGAAGTTGCAAATGTTGAACTGTTGTATCGAATTCAAGATTAAACGTGAGAGTCAGTCGTATGGATACGGACCCGATTCTGTCAATGTTGCCAACCAATCATTTGAGTCCAATGATTCAAAGGAAAGGGATGATGTAGTTGCTGTGTCTGATAGTGAGGATGGTGATGGCAGTGATGTTGATGTTGACGACGATGTCGATGGGGCACAGGGGGATGTCAGTGATGATGATGATGATGATGAATTTTTTGAATGTGCTGAAGATGATGATCATCATGATGATGGTGATGGTGATGGGGATGAGGCAGATGGTGCAGCAGCAACAAGCAGTGTAGAAGACAGAAATGAAAATAAACCTGGCAATGACAATATCAAGGAGGACAGTGTCAAGGCCAGAGAGGGAAGTTTGAAAGGAAAATTGCAGTTGAAAAAAGAAGGGAGGGATTCTAAAAGGAAAGGGAAATCTCATAAAAATCGACTTAGCCTGATGGGATCTTTTCACGATACAATGACGCATAAGCCAGAAGGTAGGAGAGTTCCGATGAAGAACATGTTCCTTCTGGCCAACGGCGAGCAGTTGTTTATTCCGTTTACACAGGAACCATCCCCGATGACTGAGGACATGCTGGAAGAACATGCTGAAGTCCTGGCCAAACTCGGCACGTCAGCCGAAGGGTCTCAAATCCGTGCTCGGATGCAAAGTGCCTGTCTTGTGTCGGATATGGAATCTTTCAAGGCTGCCAATCCTGGGTGTCTACTAGAGGATTTCGTCCGCTGGTATTCACCCAGGGATTATATCACAGATGATGACGTTGCCGATAACAGTGGGGTAGAGCCGGATATTGGAAGTGGTGCAGAGGTGTCGTCCCAATCCAGACATGGCAGATTGAGTCAACGCATGCAAATACCTGGCAATATGTGGGTGGAGGCGTGGCAGAGTGCAAAAGCTGTACCAGCACGGAGACAGAAGAGGTTGTTTGATGACACCAAGGAAGCGGAAAAGGTTCTTCATTATTTAGCAGCTTTAAAACCGGCAGAAGTAATTCTCCATGTGATGCCGAGTGTCACACACGCCACCATCATGAAAGTTGTAGAGGAATCTGTCAGCTCGGGTGTACCGAATATCAAGTCCCTAACAGATCAAATTACATCTCGGGCTGTGAAAGTCACACGGAATTTTCCGCTCGAAAAGAAAAGATATGTTGACCTTTTACGACTGATTGAAATGGCAGAGATTTTAACAGCGAGGACGAAATCTCTACGGTCAAAGTTTGCACATGACTTCAGTTCTCTGACCCAAGAGGGAAAGGAAGAGGAAGTGGAGACGTTTGTGACAGGTCTGCTGACACAGCCAGAGGTGGCTGTGAAAGGCGGAGCTCATGGGCCAGCTGGGGCCATCATACACAAAATGTTTATAGCAGCTCAGAGATCTCACAATATGATCCTGGACGATGCCGAAGATGATTTGCAGCAGCTGGAATCAAACAATAGCCGTAGCAATTCCAGGAAAAACTCATCCACAGCTAGCGTCTCATCAATGACCTTTGACCCAGTCAGCCAATCGGGTTCGAGCTCGTCGTGCCCAGACTTCCCTGCCCCTAATGCCAGAGAGTACATCTTAAGAGCTATGGTCCCTCGTCCAGCTCCTTACTCCAAAGTTCTACCTCAGAGGATGTATTGTCTTCTCACAGATGGGGACAACCGACTTGCTGGAGCTTTCACATCGGACTCCACCTTTCAGTGACAGTGCTGACTGCCTGCAGTCTCTTAATGACTCACACATTCTATCTATATGGAGTTACTTGGGCCACTTTCTTTTCAAAGCATAAGTGCACCCAAACACTTTGTTGGGTTTTTTTGTTTGTTTTATTTTTTGTTTTTGTTTTCAGAATATTATCATGAGTGAAAACATTATTATACCTAAATTGTTTGATTAAAATAAAAAGAAAAGAAAGTGGCCAAAGAAACCCCAAAACATGGTACAATATGCCAGCTATTGTTGACAATTGACAATGATGTCTGTGTTCAGTTCAGTAAACAAACAAACCCCACACGCATTCTATCTATAATTTGTCTGCTACTACAACTGTGAAATAATGCACGGACCAAATCAGCATATGCGACCCGTTGCCTCAAAATGGTCTTAAAAAGGGGATGGCATATGTATAAGTATAATGTTACCCATCACGTCAAACTGGTGTCATGTCAAAATGAACTGATGTCATCGGGTCACAAAGATAAACAAATGAATGAAACTTGGTTCAAGTTCCTGGTACTTCATTCCTTAGAATGACTATACTGGCATGGCAGTTTTTGGCAGTGCTGGCGGCCCCGTTGCAGCCGCAAAAAAATCGCAAAATTTCTCTGATTTGCATTGCGGCCCCAAATTCTGCAATTCTGTGCAAATTTTCGAGATTTTGCAAAGAAAAAAAACCCACAAAAATCAATCATAATATTTTTTAAAAAGGAAAAAGACGAATTTTTACAAATTTTAATTTGATAGCTCGTGTAGAACGTGAAAGATAATTAATCAAGAATATTTTCTTTTTCTCTATCCCATTTTCTTCCCTTTTACTGGCCCTTATATGACCTTACATTTGTTTGCAACCGCCGAGAAACCCTTAAAAACAAACAGAGATACCTTTCTCTTACATGAACGAATTTTTTAGGAAAATTAACCGTAATTTTTTGCAAATTACCTCCCCTGGTGGGCAAGGGGGTACATACTGTGTATTCTATCCTCTTATAACTGTTTTCCAAATGCTTTCTGTCTTTGTCTTGGAATGAGATTACTTGGTTTTGTCCTGGCCCTGGCCGGAGTCCTAGCTCGGAGGGAAACAGTCAAATGCATAGTTATTGTTTTGGGAGATTATGTTTTTTTCCTTGTAAATCATCTCTCTGTTATGTATTATTTATATTTGTTATTTTCAATGTATAATGTTAGCATTTGAGTGTGTTCCTCTTTGTTGGATTTTGTGCTTGTGTCCGGATGAGACTTATAGGTGATCTCATACTAAGTACATTGGTGGTATGCTCTTGGAATCTACATCTGATCCCTATTTGTTCCCAGTTCCCCTATGTCTTACTTTTTCTTGGGTGCTTTAATTGTAATTCTAGAACGTTTTACTATCCTATATTCTTCCTTTTTACTGGCGCTGATATAACCTAAATGTGTTGGAGACGCCGTAAAACCCTTAAAAACAAAAACACAAAAAAAAAAAAAATGCTAATTTTGCTGTGTTTAGCTTACAAAATTTTGGATTTTGCTTGCAAAATAATTTTTTTTTTTTTTTTTTTTGGGGGGGGGGGGGGAGGGGGGGGGGGGGGGGGGGGGGGGGGGGTTAAAAAAATCGCAATGTCAGACTTATTTCATAATGTAAAAAAAAAAAACCCAGTAAAAGTTTGTGTTCTGACCATGAAAACTTTAAAAATGCAATGACATGTCTTAAATCCAGAACTCCACAATCTGGATGTCTCAATGAACCAGCCAGGTTGCTCTTTATTTCTACACTTTAATTGGATCTGATGTCACGTTGCCTAGCAACGGCGGCCATCGCGGTTCTAAACCAAGAAAATCAGTACTTTTTATTCTTCATGCTGGCTCGAACTTTTCATATGCCTTGTGATCAGAATGTGTAAAAGTCAAAATATGATCAGATTCATGAATTTTTCCTCTGGATACGCTTTTATGCTCGTCGGAGAATGATTACATATGGGCGTCCGCCATTGTTCCGATAATTTGGAGTTACTAAGTTGCCATGCGTCATTATGAGGGAAGTGACGTTACGACTGTTGAAGCGTATTTAGTTTAGGGACAAAATGCTGGGAGCTGAGGTGTTCGGACTGGAGAGATTGTGACTTTATACATACATATATATATATATATATATATATATATATATATATATATATATATATATATATATATTATTTATACATACATATATATATTCTGATATCTGCTTAACTCCAAGGTAATACCAATTTATGACCTTTTGTTACATGATGTAAAAGGTGTAGCGTGGCTCAGCGGTACGGTCTTTGCTTCGTACCCGAAAGGTACAGACGTGTGTGGCTATGTGGTCTTGTGGTATGACACTCGCTTTCGGATCAGAAGGTCCTGGTTTCGAGCCTTGAGCTCGGCGCATAGTTGAATCCTTGGAAAAGGCTCTTTACTCACATTCTCTCACCGTACTCAGGTGTAAAATGAGTACCTGGACGTTAACAGCATTGTCTTTGTCCGAAAAATTGTAATATCACCTAACAGGCGGCATGTTCCGTCCTACATGTTAAATGTTGCTGTTGACCAGGGACCCCTTGTAAAGCGCTTTGAGCACATTTAGTGGATATTGCGCTTTATAAAACTCAATTATTTTTTTTTACAGACTTCGATCACCCGCTGCTGCTCTGTGTGGCCTTGAGCAAGCCACCTCGCCCTATCTCAATGTGCGGCGCTGCACTGCGGCTGATGCTTGATTTATTCCAGTCTTGCCTTGGAATAAACCCTAGAGATACATTTCCCCTATGGGATAAAGAAATAAAGGGAATTTATTTATTTATGATAACATAATAAGGTAGTGTCACTGATAGTTTTATCACAGTTGATAAGAATTGTCAGTTTAGATGTTGTTTTATCAATACACAAATACGATTTATTTATTTTTATTTCTGAGTTGCTTCCCGTGTGTCATCAAATGAAAATATAGAATATTATCTATAAATAGAACAATACACCGTCAAATGGAATGGAGGCTTTAAGTTAATTAACAAAGACAGATCATGTGGACATTTCGGGTTTCCCCTTTGTCAACAAAACAATGATGAAAAGATTACTTTCTGTCTCTAGAATCCTGCCACTTTTTCGCGGATGTAAAAATCGCAGGTCGAGAAATGAAAAGGAAATTGTGCTCTTTATCATTCTTAAGTCAATGGTGGGTTTTAGTTTTCTGTTGGGTCGAGAAATGAAAAGGAAATTGTGCTCTTTATCATTCTTAAGTCAATGGTGGATTTTAGTTTTCTGTTGGGTCGAGAAATGAAAAGGAAATTGTGCTCTTTATCATTCTTAAGTCAATGGTGGGTTTTAGTTTTCTGTTGGGTCGAGAAATGAAAAGGAAATTGTGCTCTTTATCATTCTTAAGTCAATGGGGTTTTAGTTTTCTGTTAGGTCGAGAAATGAAAAGGAAATTGTGCTCTTTATCATTCTTAAGTCAATGGTGGGTTTTAGTTTTCTGTTGGGTCGAGAAATGAAAAGGAAATTGTGCTCTTTATCATTCTTAAGTCAATGGTGGGTTTTAGTTTTAGTTTTGTCAACAAGTGGCCTATCTATCACGCATTATACATTTATTTTTAAAATTAGTGCTTGGACGTTTATATTATATATACATATATATTCATATTTCTGGTGTCCGGTTCCAGTGCAATTCACTGCACAGGCCATATGAAATAGAATTTTCATTTCATACAGTACATGCAACCTGTAGGGCCTCTTTCTGTTCTACCGTTCTATTAATATCTGTTATGGCTCATATTCGGTCATCTTCACGCCAAAGACAAAGGGGTGATGTGTTACTTTATCCATAGACAACGCCAAGGCTAACCTGTTATGTATTATTATTATTATTATTATTACCATCCAACCAGCCACTGACCATGATCAAGATTGCTTGTCTTTGCTACAAAACTAATCATATGCTGGTGACCCTCTGACGTCTTTAGTTGTGTTCCCAATTTGGTTTCTTTCATATATCCTAAATAACTTATTAAAATTAAAACCCCTGGTTTTGTCAAACTCACTCTGTTGGAATTTCTTGTGTGAAATGGACAGCTGCAATGGTTACTATCATCTGAATAGGACATGGTCCATTGATGAGTATTTTTATAAAATAAATTTATCAAACAATTTCTAGGACCATTTACTAATCTGGAGGTCATTGAGAAATCCCTTGCAAGCTTCCTCACTAGACACAGTACTATTGATACTTTGTGACTTGCTGCGGTGATTTGAAACAAGGAACGTGGGGGAGTCCCACAAACCTCACTTGTGTATTGTCAACATTCATCTAGGTCTTGGCCTCAGACTGTTGTCACAGTGTATGAACTTCAATTTAGGGACCCAATTTCATGTCGTAGAGCTCATTACCCCCCCCCCCCCCCCCCCCATCCGCCCTCAACCCCATCACATTGTAATTCCAGAGGTGGTTGAAGTCCTAAATTTCCCATTATTTGATTATTTAATTCACTAATGACCTGTTTGGTTGAATGTCCATAGAAGTCCAAGTGAAAATAAGGGTTTGTTCATAATGAGCCTTTGGTATTCCATATGTAAGAGTGGGAAAAGTTGATTTGGTCATTACCTTGAAGGTATGGGAATAATGCTTTCTTTGGTATTCCTGATAGGTAATGGGAATAATGCTTTCTTTGGTATTCCTGATAGGTAATGGGAATAATGCTTTCTTTGGTAGTCCTGATAGGTAATGGGAATAATGCTTTCTTTGGTATTCCTGATAGGTAATGGGAATAATGCTTTCTTTGGTAGTCCTGATAGGTAATGGGAATAATGCTTTCTTTGGTAGTCCTGATAGGTAATGGGAATAATGCTTTCTTTGGTATTCCTGATAGGTGTGGCGGGTTGTGTGTAATTTTTGTGGGATCGAGTCCAACCGATAGCTCAATGATCTGGATTCGAACTAGTATGCGCGCTATGGCTCTCGTTACCAGCCGCACCACTCAACCTATACCACAAACGGCTCAGGTTCAATCTAGGGGGGGATAGCCTTAGGGTCCCTTATAACTTAATTGTATTAATAACAAGTGAGTCAAGACAATAGTAACGCCCAAATACAATAATAACAATTCTTTACATAAAGTTTAATTAGATTGTTACAGGAAAAGATAGAAAGAATAAGTATTTATTTGATATCAGGAAGAATAGCTCTAATTGAGTGGATCTAATTTATTATTTATTTGTCTATTTATTTTGATATAATCATTTGTGTCTGTGGAAAATACATTTGAAAATGGTATAAGCCCGTTTGGCTTATCTTTTTCCTGCCGGCTTGCTTGACTGAGGCAAATGTATCAGCTAGTTCCAGGGTTAGCGCCTGCTTGCAGAGTTTTCTGGACTTCACAACAGTGTGTTGTATTTAGAGACTGACATCAGGGGTTTACCCTTATTCACGGACTGGGATGCAGGGATTCGGCACGACTGGGTGCTCCAAGGACACGGAAAAGGACCTTCAATTAAGAGTTAAAACAACAAGGTCTTAGAGCCAATCGAATCCGATAGTGATGTCGTTTCTTCTTCTCTTTACTAGCCTATCCTGCTTCTTTGGTTTGTGATTGTATTTTTGACAGGGGATATTTTTTTTCCTGTAAATCTTCTGCCTGTTTGTTCTTGGTTATTTATAATTTAGCTTATGATATCTTTAGGTTATGATTTTGATTTACATTTGTACTATTTTTGTTAGATTGCTTGTTTTTGTTTTTTTGTTTCAGCGGTCTCTCATATAACCTCAATTGTGTTGGAAGAGACCTAAAGCAACAAACAAACAAAAAAAAAAAAAAAAGAGCCAATCGAGTTTGTCTTTCGCCACCGAATTTGCCGACAAAGGCAAGGAGAAGCAGTAACTCCATGATAATGGTAGTTAGTATATGTTTTAAACATCAACTGACAGTCGAGCTATCTTACATGATGAGAATTTAACAGGGTTGTGTCCCTGGTATTTCTTTATTCATTTTTATTAATTATAATTGAGGTTATGATGTGTGGCCGGCGATTGGCGGTAGGGTACAGACATTCAAGCAATATACATATTGAATATAAATGAAATAATAACATAGATCATAAACAACTGTTAACTATAGTATAAGATACATATAGATATAGTTTTGTACAGGTATTCCAACTTACGAACATCCATGGAATAGCACAATTAAAATATACACATACTATAATATTAATAACAGATTAAATTGAATTCACAGTAATATCTCGTTCCACTTTGAATGTTAACCAATAATTCATTTTACCTCCAGCCGAAGGATGACAAACTTTTACAAGTTTGAAATTGGAGAGATAGCCCTTCTTTCTTGGGATTCTTAGCGTGTGTGTGATTAAATTCAGAGATGAATTTGATTTTGTGAAATGAAAGAGCGCGTCTGAATTATGGGATAGCCAATCAGAAGAATGTTCCTGTTTTAGATAGCCAATGATATTCATAGGCTTTGATTAATACGGAGTAACGGAGCATTACCGGAGAGATAGACAGTAATTGCAATTTAAGCTACTCTTGAACGAGACAAGGACCTCAAGGCCTATGCACGTTGGAGTCTTGTTTGGAAAAGGTAATTAGCGGGAGGTATGGATACAATGGGCAGACAATTTGAACAGGTAAATAAACCTTAAGCTGAAAGTGAATGTTCCGTTATACAATGGAAATGTTTCCCCACCTAACGACCAACATTTCCGTTAGAAAGATTTGGAGCTTTATTGGAGAAAGGCTGTCCATGTTTTGATTATCTTTAATGGAGGTGTTGATCAAATATATGTCTCGTCCACTAGGTTTGAAGTGGTTTTGAATGAGACGCTGACGAATGATAAAGAAACACGCAGTGAAAGAAAATCGTTCGTCACAATAGGTAATGGGAATAATGCTTTCTTTGGTATTCCTGTAGAATGGAATATGCTTCTTGGTATCGATTGGTATGGGCATATGCTTCTTTGGTATTCCTTAGTAGGATAATGCTTCTTTGGTATCTGATGGTAATGCATATGCTTTCTTTGGTTTCGATTGGTATGGATATCTTTCTTTGGTGTCTGATAGGTAATGGGCATAATGCTTTCTTCACTGTGTGGCATTTTCCCCTCTGAGCGGTATTTCAGTGCTAGGTCAACCTGACCCCATTAGTGGGGTCAGCCCATGGGTGGAACAGGTAGCGGTCAGGGGAAATCTGTGATGCCGCTGATGGTAATTAATTGCTGCAATATTTCATGGTAATTGCTCAGTTGCTAACATGAATATGAAAATTGTTCCCTCACCACAAGCAAAGTAAGGGTTTCTTTCATCATATGCCATGGTTGGTAATAATCATGGCCGACTAGAGTAAAGTAGGGCTATGGTAATAATGTATCCTCTTAAGGCTGCTCATAAGAGAGGTATCAATTTAGTGGTTTTTGAGCTATCAATGAAATTAATTTGTTGAATTTAATTCCCAGCGGCAGAAAATGTTTGAAACAAGCATCATTGTAAAGTAAAAATGATGATCTTGACACATGCCAAGTTTTGTTGTCCGGGCAGTAAAATCTTAAAAGATAAGAAATTTTTAAATTGTAAAATTCTTATTTGGCATGACTTGGTGAGATCTTCATTTTCTCTCCCACAGTATTCCATGCCATGAATTATGTCCAAATATCAGTTTAGGAATAAAATATAAACCATTAGATGAAAATAATATTAATCTTAATTTTTTAAAGCATTTAACTGATTTAAATATTATGTAGTTTTGGGCACGTTTGAAAGCCAACTTTTCAATGGCTTGATGACTTTTTTTCTATTTCTATACTACTTAAATCCCTTACGATTCAAGGCAAAATTATATGAAGAATGTTAGGCATTATTGTTTGAAGATGTATACTGCTTTTGTGTGGTTGTCTTAGGAAATGCCGACTTTATAGTGTCATATAGGAGTCAATGTTTAGGGTCATTGAAATCCATCTCAATTACTCGTATTTTTGCATGTTGAATAAGTAATATAATGTAAGTTCAAGTTCTCCTTTTGTGCACAAGTGAATGTGTTAACTTTTTATAGACTGAAGCGTCCAGATATATATGGCAGTGATTTCTCATAAATTAAATGACCATTCTGTGGTATGCCTGTGGTGTTATACTGATTTGACTCTGACTGTTATTCAGTTGTTTTATCTCTAAATTTGACTGACTGGAGTTCAATGGTATATCAGATGACTTAATAAGACAATGACTGAATGTGTATTCTTGGATGAAAGGAGATGATTCTATATAACCTATATGGACAGTGTGTTCGTTTTGAATGTAGTTGGTCATAAGGAGGAAGAGGTCGCTACTTAGAATAAACTATATGCCCTCATAATTTTGAATCCTCTTTTGTCCACATACTATGTCCGTCTGTTTGAGCAAATCATTTAATTTAACAGTACCAGTGGCTTAGTGCTAGTTGTAATTGATGATTGATACTGCAATATTTGTAGCATGTCCAGTAACCTTGTTGGGTGATTAATTTTTTTCTTCTAAAGAGGTCATACTTTATAGGCAGATTGATAGTAAATGAGAAAATTGAAATCATACACAATATTGGTTTTTAGTTTTTA
Organism: Berghia stephanieae; assembly: GCF_034508935.2. Lineage (NCBI taxonomy): Eukaryota > Metazoa > Mollusca > Gastropoda > Nudibranchia > Aeolidiidae > Berghia > Berghia stephanieae. The sequence continues at coordinate 46,539,161 of NC_088369.1, forward strand.
CTGGTCAATAAAATCTTATCCTCATGAGTTATTTTACCACATAAAGATATAAATCATATCAGTTTACTGTTATGACCAACAAACTGTTTGAGAGGAATCGAAGTGGTAAAAAACTATACGGAACAAACAAAACCATGAATAGATAAAGAAAATCAACTGCCAATATGATCATAATGCACAGGAACATAGATGCATATATGTAATTTTGATATTTATTAAAACTAAAACTCTTGAGATACTGCCGCTGAGTTTTGAATAACAATTTTTTTTTATTTAAGTGCACCATAACATTTACAGTCTACTTTAGGAATTTTGACGTCAATTATATTATTTCTAAGATCATAAAACATAATTTTCCACCAAAACCTCAAAATCAATTTTCGAAGAATTTTCCTAATAATTAGACCTAACCCGCCCCTTAATGACTTTACGGCGCTTGCAAGACATTTAGGTCATTTCAACGCTAGTAAAAAGGAAGAAAATGGGATCGTAAAAATGGTTATAGATTTAACGTGAAAACACCCAAGAAATAGTAAGACAAAGAGGAATTAGTTCAAATATGGAACAGATGTAGATTCCAAGATCACACTATTAGTCTGTCATCTGCATTTTTTGCGGCCGCAAATATCTGGGCGATCCGCAAATTTCCCAAAATTGGCAAATCGTGGCAAATTTTGGGAAAATTGGCAAATCGCGTGGCAAATTTTGGGGAAAAAAAGAAGCGAAAACAAAATAACGAAAAAAAAAGTGTGAAACTTGAGAAATGTTGCAGCTTTGCCTGGGCCCAAACCAAGGGAAGCTACTCTCTACGGATAATGATCCTTTAAAATCTTTGTAACAAAGCTATTCACAGTTATTTCATTTCTCAAGTCAAATAGATCGAGTCACTTACACCCAAAGTGCAGCAAATTGTTTGACAAATTATGGTCTTTTTGGCAAATTTTGGGGGGGGGGGGGGGGGGTTTGGCAAATTTTGGCAAATTTTAGGTCTCAATTTGGCAAAAAATTCAGATGACAGATTAGTGGACGTAGTTTGAGATCACCTAAATGTCTCATCCTGACACAAGCACAGGTCACATATAAGAGGAACACACTGAAATGTTTACAAATCATATATATATAAAACAAACATAATACAGTGCATACCAGAGAGATGATTTACAAGACAAAAAAATATCGTCTGCCAAACCTCTACCTATACATCTGACTGTTTCCCTCCCAGCCAGGGCCAGGACAAAACCAAGCAATCTCATTCCAAGACAATGACAGAAAGTAGTTGGAAAACACATAGGGGGATAGAAGACACAATAAGTACCTCCCTGCCCACTATGGGAGGTCAGGAATCCCACCCAGACAGATAAAGTGTGATAGACCCTACCAGCAGCCCCCATCAAGTTGTTAAGACAAGGAGACTTATACAATAAGAATGCTGGTACAAACAGGACACAAAACAAGTGACTTGTACTGTATGAAATGTAAATCTGGGTCCACAAGGACACCCGGAAGAATAAAATGCAACACGACAATGCGCATTGGTCATGGTGAACCCATGGAAATGAGCTATAGAAATATCCAAAGTATTTATAAGTAAAATATAACGTTGGTCGCTTATGTGTTCCACGACACTTACAACACTTGTAGGTCATTTCAATGCCAGTGATTTCAGAATAGAAAGATGGAAGGAAAAGCCAAACTGTTGACAGAAGAGATGGCAAGTCTGGGGACAGATGAAGACTCTGCTAGCCCATGGAGGTCAAATGTACCCCCATCCGACCCCCTAAGGGGAGTTCCACCCTCCACCACCAATTACGTCACCCCCCCCCCCCCCCCCCCCCCACCCACCCACACACACAGACAGACAGGACATAAATCTAACAAGTACCGCTATCATATCACAGAGCTGCCAACCCACAATGCCAGGATACACACACATACACACACACACACAGACAGACAGGAAATGAATCTAATAAGTACCACTAACATATAACAGAGCTGCCAACCCACAATGCCAGGATACACACACACACACATATAGACAGACAGGAAATGAATCTAATAAGTACCACTATCATATCACAGAGCTGCCAACCCACAATGCCAGGATACACACACATACACACACACATACAGACAGACAGGAAATAAATCTAACAAGTACCACTAACATATAACAGAGCTGCCAACCCACAATGCCAGGATACACACACACACACATATAGACAGACAGGAAATGAATCTAATAAGTACCACTATCATATCACAGAGCTGCCAACCCACAATGCCAGGATACACACACATACACACACACACATATAGACAGACAGGAAATGAATCTAATAAGTACCACTATCATATCACAGAGCTGCCAACCCACAATGCCAGGATACACACACATACACACACACATACAGACAGACAGGAAATAAATCTAACAAGTACCACTAACATATAACAGAGCTGCCAACCCACAATGCCAGGATACACACACATATAGACAGACAGGAAATGAATCTAATAAGTACCACTATCATATCACAGAGCTGCCAACCCACAATGCCAGGATACACACACACACACACACACACACACACGGACAGACATACAGGAAATAAATCTAACAAGTACCACTATCATATCACAGAGCTGCCAACCCACAATGCCAGGAAAAGTAGAAAAGACTTTTAAAAATCAACATTTTTTCCCCGAAGCAAAAAGACGAAGAGGAAAAAGTTCCAGAATTCAAAGTTTATTTCTAGACCTTGGTGTCAATATAAATACAAAGTCAATTCATCAATCAATACCATTTAAAACTAACACAAGGCGATGCGTGGTGGTGATGATGATGATATGGTGATGATAGTAATGATGATGATATGGTGATGATAGTAATGATGATGATTGTGGTGGTGGTGGTGGTGATGATGATGATTGTGGTGGTGATGATGATGATATGGTGATGATAGTAATGATGATGATGATGATGATGATATGGTGATGATAGTAATGATGATGATGATGATGATATGGTGATAATAATAATAATAATAATGCTGAAAACTTATATAGCGCTATAACTCCGAGACACCAGACTCTAAGCGCTTAAATTACAAATTACTTTGGCTGAAACATACTCATTCACACACACAAGCACACACACACATACACACACACACAACACAACACACAACACAAACCAAACCTATCTTGCTTCTCATACCATCTACTAAAATCGAAACAAATATGTTTTAAGGGAACGTTTAAAAATAGACAAAGATTCTTTTTCACGAATGCTCTGCGGTAAGGCGTTCCAAATAGAGGGTCCGAAATGAGAAAAGGATCTCATTCCAGCATTTTTCCGAATTCGAGGGACAACTAGTTTTGTGGAATCACTGGCCGAACGTAAGGGGCGGGGTTTTGAATATCTTTCAATTAGTTCTGAAAGGTAGGAAGGGGCAGTACCTTCAAGACAACGATACACTAAAACACAAGCTTTGAATTTAATTCTTTTCCCAACAGGCAGCCAATGCAGGTCATGAAGTAGAGGTCCGGCAGAGTCGCACCTACGCTTCATGAATACTAGTCTGGCAGCGCTGTTTTGGACAATCTGAAGACGTTTCAGATTGTATTGCGAAACGCCAAACAACAGAGCATTACAATAATCCAATTTCGATAGTACGAGGGACACAACCAGGTGCTTGGTCACATCCTCAGATGTGAACCGTCTAATGGAAGCAATCTTTTTTAGTTGGAAAAAGAGAGATCTAACCAAATTATTAACCTGATGCTCCATCGACAGTTCAGAGTCTAAGAATGTGCCAAGATTTTTCACTTTGTCAACAATCTGAATAGAGGCATCCCCCAACTTCAAATCTGTTTCACTTTTCCACTTCCTGTTCCCCACATACAGCACCTCCGTCTTATCATCTAATAGATGATAGTAATGATGATGATGATGATGATATGGTGATGATAGTAATGATGATAATTGTGGTGGTGATGATGATGATGATTGTGGTGGTGATGATGATGATAAATGTGGTGGTGATGATATATTGTATCCCCCCTCTCTCTCTCTCCCTCTCTCTCACACACACACAGATATATACAAACTCTCTCTCTCTCTCTCTCTCTCTCACACACACACACACACATACAAACTCTCTCTCTCTCTATCTCTCTCTCTCACACACACATACATACATACATACAAACTCTCTCTATCACTCTCACACACACATATACAAACTCTCTCTCTCTCTCTCACACACACACACATATACATACAAACTCTCTCTCTCTCTCACACACACATACAAACTCTCTCTCTCTCTCACACACACACACACACATACAAACTCTCTCTCTCTCTCACAAACACATACAAACTCTCTCTCTATCTCTCTCTCACACACACACATACAAACTCTATCACTCTCACAAACACATACATACAAACTCTCTCTCTATCTCTCTCTCACACACACACACATACATACATACAAACTCTCTCTATCACTCTCACACACACATATACAAACTCTATCTCTCTCTCTCTCTCTCTCGCACACACACACACATACAAACTCTATCTCTTCTCTCTCACACACACAAACTCTCAATCTCTCACACACACATACATACATACAAACTCTCTCTCTCTCACACACACACACACAAACAAACTCTCTCTCTCACACACACACATACAAACTCTCTCTCTCTCTCTCTCGCACACACACACACACACATACAAACTCTCTCTCTCTCTCTCACACACACACAAACTCTCTCTCTCTCACACACACATACATACATACAAACTCTCTCTCTCACACACACACTTACAAACTCTCTCTCTCTCACACACACATACATACAAACTTTCTCTCTCTCTCACACACAAACATACAAACTCTCTCTCTCTCTCTCTCTCTCTCTCTCTCACACACACACACACACACACACACATACAAACTCTCTCTCTCACACACACACACACACACACACACACACACACATACAAACTCTCTCTCTCTCACACACACACACACATACATACAAACTCTCTCTCTCTCTCACACACAAACATACAAACTCTCTCTCTCTCTCTCTCTCACACACACACACACACACACACACATACAAACTCTCTCTCTCTCACACACACACATACAAACTCTCTCTCTCTCTCTCACACACACACACACATACAAACTCTCTCTCTCACACACACACACACACACACACACATACAAACTCTCTCTCTCACACACACACACACATGCATACAAACTCTCTCTCTCACACACAAACATACAAACTCTCTCTCTCTCTCTCTCTCTCTCACACACACACACGCACATACAAACTCTCTCTCTCTCTCTCACACACACGCACATACAAACTCTCTCTCTCTCACACACACACATACAAACTCTCTCTCTCTATCACACACACACACATACAAACTCTCTCTCTCTCTCACACAAACACATACATACAAACTCTCTCTCTCTCTCTCTCACACACACACAAACTCTCTCTCTCTCACACACACATACAACTCTCTCTCTCTTTCACACACACATACAAACTCTCTCACACACACACACATACAAACTCTCTCTCTCTCTCTCTCACACACACACACACAAACTCTCTCTCTCACACACACATACAACTCTCTCTCTCTCTCTCTCACACACACATACAAACTCTCTCTCTCTCTCTCACACACACACACACATACAACCTCTCTCTCTCTCTCACAGACACATACACATACAAACTCTCTCTCTCACACACACACACATACATACATACATACAAATTCTCTCTCTCCCTTCTCACACACACATACACACAAACTCTCTCACACACATACATACATACCAACTCTCTCTCACACACACACATATATACATACACACAAACTCTCTCTCACACACACAAACTTTCTCTCACACACACACACATACATACAAACTCTCTCACACACACATATACATATAAACTGTCTCTCTCTCTCACACACACAAACTCTCTCTCACACACACATATACATACAAACTCTCTCTCTCTCTCACACACACACAAACTCTCACACACACACACACACATACAAACTCTCTCTCTCTCTCACGTCCTGTAATGTAATGGTGAATAACTAATGAGATGAGTGGTGGGGGTCGAAGGTTAATATAAATGAATAGCCATTCCCCCTACCCCCACCTCCACAAAAACAGACACACAAACACAAATTAACGAGGAAACAAACCAGAACAAATGGACAAAGACATACAAGCACACAGGAAAATACACACCATAATATCAACACATAGTCACACAGACAGACAGACACACATATAGACAAAACATACAACATTCATATAATATATACACAGTCACACAGACAGACACACATATAGACAAAACATACAACATTCATATAATATATACACAGTCACACAAACAGACAGACACACATATAGACAAAACATACAACATTCATATAATATATACACAGTCACACAGACAGACAGACACACATATAGACAAACATACAACATTCATATAATATATACACAGTCACACAAACAAACAGACACACATATAGACAAACATACAACATTCATATAATATATACACAGTCACACAGACAGACACACATATAGACAAAACATACAACATTCATATAATATATACACAGTCACACAAACAGACACACATATAGACAAACATACAACATTCATATAATATATACACAGTCACACAGACAGACAGACACACATATAGACAAACATACAACATTCATATAATATATACACAGTCACACAAACAGACACACATTATAGACAAAACATACAACATTCATATAATATATACACAGCCACACACACAAACAGACACACATATAGACAAAACATACAACATTCATATAATATATACACAGTCACACAAACAGACACACATATAGACAAACATACAACATTCATATAATATATACACAGTCACACAAACAGACACACATATAGACAAAACATACAACATTCATATAATATATACACAGTCACACACACAAACAGACACACATATAGACAAACATACAACATTCATATAATATATACACAGTCACACAGACAGACAGACACACATATAGACAAACATACAACATTCATATAATAGATACACAGTCACACAGACAGACAGACACACATATAGACAAACATACAACATTCATATAATATATACACAGTCACACACACAAACAGACACACATATAGACAAAACATACAACATTCATATAATATATACACAGTCACACAAACAGACACACATATAGACAAACATACAACATTCATATAATATATACACAGTCACACAAACAGACACACATATAGACAAAACATACAACATTCATATAATATATACACAGTCACACAAACAAACAGACACACATATAGACAAAACATACAACATTCATATAATATATACACAGTCACACAAACAGACAGACACACATATAGACAAACATACAACATTCATATAATATATACACAGTCACACAGACAGACAGACACACACACACACACACACATAGACAAAGCATTAAATTTGACTCACAGGAATTTCAGACACCACTCGGAGGAATTTTAATGCCGAAAGAGGTATTTCCGCAGACAAAAGGGAATTGGGATGGTTTTGGCCATTGTGTTTACATATTCTGCTCCCACTGTGTGGAACGGTCTTTCAGCAGACACTTGAGCAAAAGAATGACAGAAAACTAATTTACGTGGGAATTCATTAGGCTACTTACAATTGTTTCTTATAATTAGGTACCCAATCAGTGAAGAAACGGTCAACCAGTTTGTTGTTTACAACGTGAGGCAATCGAGATGTGCTTGTAGCAATCCTAGAACTTTCGATTTGAAGGTGTCTAAATAACGCACTTCCGGCGTTCGCTTTTTACTTTTTCAAACTTTTAGGTTCCACCAGGTAAATGTGGTCAATTTTGGCTTAGACGAAACAGTGAAATTTATCGCTCGGTGGCTCAGTTAAAATTGGCTACCATTGGGATCACGACAGGTTTGGAAAGTGAAAAAGTAATTTCACGAAGGCTGTGTGAAAATACACTGGGATGTGTTCAGACACGGCAATTCTAAAAAGTGTCGCTTAGCCTTGGCAATATATCCATCCTTAATATAAACGGTCCCCATGAGCTATGCGTATCGCTGTGGAACATTCCTATTTACTTTACGGTAATTCGAGCACGATTCATGAATTCTTTCTTTCTTCATTTCCTTCTTTCCTTTTTTTTAAAATATTTGAATTTGACGACTCGACTGATTTCAGTTGATTGACTGAGAATTTACAGGTCTAAACATAAAAACACAATGCCAAATACATTCCCAAAGTTTCCTCATTTCAAATGAAGTAAAGCTCCAAAACCTAATGGTAGTGGTTGTAGTTGTAGAGGTAGTGATGATGATGTGGTGGTGGTGGTGGTTGTAGTAGTAGTGGTAGTGATGAAGATGTGGTGGTGGTGGTTGTAGTAGTAGTGGTAGTGATGATGATGTGGTGGTGGTGGTTGTAGTTGTAGAGGTAGTGATGATGATGTGGTGGTGGTGGTTGTAGTTGTAGAGGTAGTGATGATGATGTGGTGGTGGTGGTTGTAGTTGTAGAGGTAGTGATGATGATGTGGTGGTGGTGGTGTGTGGTGTTGTAGTGTAATGTATGATGATGTGGTGGTGGTGGTTGTAGTAGTCGTGGTGGTGATGATGTGGTTGTGGTGGTTGTAGTAGTAGTGGTAGTGTTTGATGTGGTGGTGGTGGTGTTGTAGTTGTGGTTGTGGTGGTGGCGGTTGTAGTAGTAGTGGTAGTGATGATGCAGTGGTGGTGGTTGTAGTTGTTGTGGTGGTGTAGGTTGTAGTAGTAGTGGTAGTGATGATGTGGTGGTGGTGGTTGTAGTATAGTAGTGGTAGGGATGATGCGGTGGTGGTGGTTGTAGTAGTAGTGGTAGTGATGATGTGGTGGTGGTGGTTGTAGTAGTAGTGGTAGTGATGATGTGGTGGTGGTGTGTTGTAGTAGTAGTGGTGGTGATGATGGTGGTGGTGGTTGTAGTAGGAGTGGTAGTGATGATATGTGGTGGTGGTTGTAGTAGTAGTAGTGGTAGTTGATGATGTGGTGGTGTGGTTGTAGTAGTAGTGGTAGTGATGATATGGTGGTGGTGGTGGAGGTTGTAGTAGTAGTAGTGGTAGTGATGATGTGGTGGTGGTTGTAGTAGTAGTAGTGGTAGTGATGATGTGGTGGTGGTGGTTGTAGTAGTAGTGGTAGTGATGATGTGGTGGTGGTTGTAGTAGTAGTAGTGGTATTGATGATGTGGTGGTGGTTGTAGTAGTAGTAGTGGTAGTGATGATGTGGTGGCGGTGGTGGTTGTAGTAGTGGTAGTGAGGATGATGTGGTGGTGGTGGTGGTGGTTGTAGTAGTAGTGGTAGTGATGATGTGGTGGTGGTTGTAGTAGTAGTGGTAGTGATGATGTGGTGGTGGTGGTGGTTGTAGTAGTAGTGGCAGTGATGATGTGGTGGTGGTGGTGGTTGTAGTAGTAGTGGTTGTGATGATGTGGTGGTGGTGGTTGTAGTATAGTAGTGGTAGGGATGATGCGGTGGTGGTGGTTGTAGTAGTAGTGGTAGTGATGATGTGGTGGTGGTTGTAGTAGTAGTGGTAGTGATGATGTGGTGGTGGTGGTGGTTGTAGTGGTAGTGATGATGTGGTGGTGGTGGTGGTTGTAGTTGTAGTGGTAGTGATGATGTGGTGGTGGTGGTTGTAGTATAGTAGTGGTAGTGATGATGTGGTGGTGGTGGTTGTAGTATAGTAGTGGTAGGGATGATGCGGTGGTGGTGGTTGTAGTAGTAGTGGTAGTGATGATGTGGTGGTGGTGGTGGTTGTAGTAGTAGTGGTAGTGATGATGTGTTGGTGGTGGTGGTTGTAGTAGTAGTGGTAGTGATGATGTGGTGGTGGTGGTGGTTGTAGTTGTAGTGGTAGTGATGATATGGTGGTGGTGGTGGAGGTTGTAGTAGTAGTAGTGGTAGTGATGATGTGGTGGTGGTTGTAGTAGTAGTAGTGGTAGTGATGATGTGGTGGTGGTGGTTGTAGTAGGAGTGGTAGTGATGATGTGGTGGTGGTTGTAGTAGTAGTAGTGGTAGTGATGATGTGGTGGTGGTGGTTGTAGTAGTAGTGGTAGTGATGATGTGGTGGTGGTGGTTGTAGTAGTAGTAGTGGTAGTGATGATGTGGTGGTGGTTGTAGTAGTAGGAGTGGTAGTGATGATGTGGTGGTGGTTGTAGTAGTAGTAGTGGTAGTGATGATGTGGTGGTGGTGGTTGTAGTTGTAGTGATAATGTGGTGGTGGTTGTAGTTGTAGTGATGATGTGGTGGTGGTGGTTGTAGTTGTAGTGGTAGTGATGATGTGGTGGTGGTGGTTGTGGTTGTAGTGATGATGTGGTGGTGGTGGTGTTTTTGCTCCAGACGGGAATTTTGGCATCACTGTATATACAGTCGCACAGACAGACAGACAAAACATACAACATTCATATAATATAAATACAGTCGCACAGACAGACAGACAAAACATACAACATTCATATAATATAAATACAGTCGCACAGACAGACAGACAGACAAAACATACAACATTCATATAAAATAAATACAGTCGCACAGACAGACAGACAGATAGACAAAACATACAACATTCATATAAAATAAATACAGTCGCACAGACAGACAGACAGACAAAACATACAACATTCATATAATATAAATACAGTCGCACAGACAGACAGACAAAACATACAACATTCATATAAAATAAATACAGTCTCTCAGACAGACAGACAGACAGACAAAACATACAACATTCATATAATATAAATACAGTCGCACAGACAGACAGACAGGCAAAACATACAACATTCATATAATATAAATACAGTCGCTAAGACAGACAGACAGACAAAACATACAACATTCATATAATATAAATACAGTCGCACAGACAGACAGACAAAACATACAACATTCATATAAAATAAATACAGTTGCACAGACAGACAGACAGACAAAACATACAACATTCATATAATATAAATACAGTCGCACAGACAGACAGACAGACAAAACATACAACATTCATATAAAATAAATACAGTCGCACAGACAGACAGACAGACAAAACATACAACATTCATATAAAATAAATACAGTCGCACAGACAGACAGACAGACAAAACATACAACATTCATATAATATAAATACAGTCGCACAGACAGACAGACAAAACATACAACATTCATATAAAATAAATACAGTCTCTCAGACAGACAGACAAAACATACAACATTCATATAATATAAATACAGTCGCTCAGACAGACAGACAAAACATACAACATTCATATAATATAAATACAGTCGCACAGACAGACAGACAGACAAAACATACAACATTCATATAATATAAATACAGTCGCTCAGACAGACAGACAGACAAAACATACAACATTCATATAATATAAATACAGTCGCACAGACAGACAGACAGACAAAACATACAACATTCATATAATATAAATACAGTCGCACAGACAGACAGACAGACAAAACATACAACATTCATATAATATAAATACAGTCGCTCAGACAGACAGACAAAACATACAACATTCATATAATATAAATACAGTCGCACAGACAGACAGACAAAACATACAACATTCATATAAAACAAATACAGTCGCACAGACAGACAGACAAAACATACAACATTCATATAATATAAATACAGTCGCACAGACAGACAGACAAAACATACAACATTCATATAAAATAAATACAGTCGCACAGACAGACAGACAGACAAAACATACAACATTCATATAATATAAATACAGTCGCACAGACAGACAGACACACATACATAAGCAAACACACAGACACACACACACAAAAACTGACATACACACATACAAACTCACACACACACATAAACACAGACATACACACATACAAACACACACACACACACACAAACAAAAACAGACATACATACATACATACGAACTCACACACACAAATACAGACATACACACAAACACCCACACAAGCACAGACATACACACATACAAATACACATACATACACGCAGACATACAAACACACATACATACACACAGACAAACAAACACACATACATACACACAAACACATATATACACAAACATACAAACACACATACATACACACAGACATACAAACACACATACGTACACACACACATACATACACACAGACATACAAACACACATACATACACACAGACATACAAACACACATACAAACACACATACATACACACATACATACATACACACAGACATACAAACACACATACGTACACACACACATACATACACACAGACATACAAACACACATACATACACACAGACATACAAGCACACATACATACACACTTACAAACACATATTTAAACCCTAGACCTAGTGGATAGAGATGTAGTCTAACCACTAGACCACATGATAACCTGTGTATCTTACAACGATAACATTTACAACACATCTTTAATGCCACCATCAAACCAAACCACCACACGACATTTCCCCTGGACTCCAACAAGCTCCACCCACACCTCCTCACCTTCACCCAACACAAGGTCTATATCCTTGACATCCCTAAAATCTCCCGTCCTACAAGTGGCCATCAATTTCCTCTCACCCCCATTTCTACTACTACATAAATAAGACTCCACCCTTCCTCCCAAATAATCCTCTATCTCCATCCAAACTCTAAACCAATACTTCCCATATAAAGGGACGGAGTAACGGCCTGATGATTTATTCATGAATGGAGACATTGTACCGACGAAATCAAATCCCCGTAACGGTATTCTATCTCCTTTCTTCAATTCCACGGGTTGTGACCATGATCTCTCGTAATAAAACCGACATTTCTTTTTGATTTCTGTGGGAAGATGGAATGGAGAATAAATGTAAAAACAAAAATATTTTTAATACAGACATTTTATTTTAGGATCATTTACAATTTGAAAATATTCATATCCACCCCCTACCCCCCACCCTTCCCTCACATTTACTCTGTCCAACACTACAATATCCACCCCTACCCTCACCCTTCCCTCACATTTACTCTGTCCAACACTACAATATCCACCCCTACCCCCACCCTTCCCTCTCATTTACTCTGTCCAACACTACAATTTCCACCCCTACCCCACCCTTCCCTCTCATTTACTCTGTCCAACACTACAATATCCACCCCCACCCTTCCCTCTCATTTACTCTGTCCAACACTACAATATCCACCCCTACCCCCACCCTTACCTCTCATTTACTCTGTCCAACGCTACAATATCCACCCCCACCCTTCCCTCTCATTTACTCTGTCCAACGCTACAATATCCACCCCCACCCTTCCCTCTCATTTACTCTGTCCAACGCTACAATATCCACCCCCACCCTTCCCTCTCATTTACTCTGTCCAACACTACAATATCCACCCCTACCCCCACCCTTCCCTCTCATTTACTCTGACCAACACTACAATATCCACCCCTACCCCCACCCTTCCCTCTCATTTACTCTGTCCAACACTACAATATCCACCCCTACCCCCACCCTTCCCTCTCATTTACTCTGTCCAAC
>NC_088369.1:46555397-46567897 GCF_034508935.2 Berghia stephanieae
CGTTGGGTCTGATCCAATTATGGAAATCTTTGGATTCAACACACCTAAGACTCTTCCCTATGACTGTGTTTAAAGGTGGCATGGATTGTACATATCAATATCGTTGTGTGTCGTTGGGTCTGATCCAATTATGGGAATCTTTGGATTCAACACGCCTAAGACTCTTCCCTATGACTGTGTTTAAAGGTGGCATGGATTGTACATATCAATATCGTTGTGTGTCGTTGGGTCTGATCCAATTATGGAAATCTTTGGATTCAACACACCTAAGACTCTTCCCTATGACTGTGTTTAAAGGTGGCATGGATTGTACATATCAATATCGTTGTGTGTCGTTGGGTTTGATCCAATTATGGAAATCTTTGGATTCAACACACCTAAGACTCTTCCCTATGACTGTGTTTAAAGGTGGCATGGATTGTACATATCAATATCGTTGTGTATCGTTGGGTTTGATCCAATTACAATATGAGATGGAAGGACTTAAGGAAAAATCAACGTCCTGTCCAAAAGGTAGCAATAACTGTCTTCATTTTCCAAACTTCCATGTTTCAGAACTATACTGGACAGAGCACAACAAGTAACAACCAATCCAACAACTGACAACAACCTCAAACCTGTGACCACGTCCAGACTGGACAGAAACCTGTCATGTTCCTACCTGCTCTTCCATCTTTTCCTGGAGTCCAACGAGGACTCTGTTCAGCATCCTCTGGAGGTTTTCATTATTTTAAATTGTATATTGTCTCAATGGGTAGATTGAAACCTCAACATATAAGTCTCGCTATACAGACAACCTATGACTGTAACAGGGATTATGTGAAATTCCATTTATACATAGACTGTATGTGTTTGAGTAAATCTCACCAGTAATAGTATACAGACAACCTATGACTGTAACAGGAATTATGTGAAATTCCATTTATACATAGACGGTATGTGTTTGAGTAAATCTCACCAGTAATAGTATACAGACAACCAATGACTGTAACAGGGATTATGTGAAATTCCATTTATACATAGACTGTATGTGTTTGAGTAAATCTCACCAGTAATAGTATACAGACAACCTATGACTGTAACAGGGATTATGTGAAATTCCATTTATACATACACTGTATGTGTTTGAGTAAATCTCACCAGTAATAGTATACAGACAACCTATGACTGTAACAGGGATTATGTGAAATTCCATTTATACATAGACTGTATGTGTTTGAGTAAATCTCACCAGTAATAGTATACAGACAACCTATGACTGTAACAGGAATTATGTGAAATTCCATTTATACATAGACTGTATGTGTTTGAGTAAATCTCACCAGTAATAGTATACAGACAATCTATGACTGTAACAGGAATTATGTGAAATTCCATTTATACATAGACTGTATGTGTTTGAGTAAATCTCACCAATAATAGTATACAGACAACCTATGACTGTAACAGGGATTATGTGAAATTCCATTTATATATAGACTGAATGTGTTTGAGTAAATCTCACCAGTAATAGTATACAGACAACCTATGACTGTAACAGGAATTATGTGAAATTCCATTTATACATAGACTGTATGTGTTTGAGTAAATCTCACCAGTAATAGTATACAGACAACCTATGACTGTAACAGGGATTATGTGAAATTCCATTTATACATAGATGGTATGTGTTTGAGTAAATCTCACCAGTAATAGTATACAGACAACCTATGACTGTAACAGGGATTATGTGAAATTCCATTTATACATAGACTGTATGTGTTTGAGTAAATCTCACCAGTAATAGTATACAGACAACCTATGACTGTAACAGGGATTATGTGAAATTCCATTTATACATAGACTGTATGTGTTTGAGTAAATCTCTCTAATAGTAATCAACTATAGTGACCAACACACCAAAGTTTGTGTAACCAATGGTTGATTGTAGTTGGTCAGAGAGAATCATTTGGGTACGAATCATACTAAAGGTTGTAGATAAGGGACAGTAATAGCTGGTTGACGTCAACAGTCTATATATATATATATATATATATAGTGTCAGTAAGATGTCCAATGATGCAGAACAATCTACTATAGTCCATCAATAGAAAGATGTAGCAGGTTGGAGATAAGAGATGATAATATCTGGTTACTGTAAAGCACCTTGAGCACGTTCAGTGGATATTGCGAAATATTAAACCAGATTCCTACAGCATTTCCATTTTGAAATTCCAGGAGTTTTCAAGGTGATTTTTTTAAATTCAAGGATGAAAACAATGAATTATCCCTTCCACGCTAAAGTTTCTCCACTAGTGCGGACAACTCAACTCCTTAACTACTGATTCCACAACAGTATAAAGGCCTCAAGTTTAATTTTCTTCAACTTAGCCAAAGACATCAATGTATTTGATTGAACAAAGAATTTCATGATATTCATATATTCTGTCTTTGCCGTCATTTTGTCAGCTATTTTTATTTTGGTGATGTGGTGGTTGTAGTTGTGTTATTAGGGATGGTGATGTGGTGGTAGTCGTAGTAATGGTGGTAATTTGTTTTTGTTTTGTTTTTTAAAGGGTTTTTACGGCACTTGCAACACATTCACCTCCAGTAAAAAGGAATAAAATGGGATAGTAAAAAATTCTAGAATTACTGTCCAATTAAAACACCCAAGAAAAGGTAAGACAAAGGGGAACTGGTTCAAATATGGAACAGATGTAGATTTCAAGAGTACCCGAAAGATACCTAGTTCAACTATCCACCATGTTATGTGGCTGTCGGCAAGCCACCTCTCTCTTGCTCAATTTGCGGCACTGTGCTGCGGCTGACACAGGGGTTATTTCAATCTTCCTTTTGAATAAACCCTAAGACAAATCTCCGCATGGAGAGGATTGAATAAAGGGAACTTTATTATTATTTACTTTATTGATATGTTACAAGTGTGTGTGTGTTTGGGGGGGGGGGGGGGGGGGGGGGGGGGGAGAGGGGGGGGATTTCTGTATCATTTCTGTATCAGATTTATATCCCACAGTAGCCAACCATGAGCACGTCATGGCGCATGGAATTGAATTTGAAACTAATGGAGAAGTGAAAAAAATAAGCAGAGAGGTGTCTTTTATGAAAAGTGGCGATGGAGTGTGTGAGTGGCTGTGTGTGAATGCATGTGTATTATATTGTATACACACACATGCAGTGTAGACAGATACACACGATACACACATTAGTAACTGTGAATATCACAGGAAATCATCAGTGGTCGAAATCACCAGGCACAAAAAAAACCCCAACTCTTTAATTAATTCATTTTAAAACGTTGGCTGGGTGAAATGAGTTTGAGGAAACCGTGTTCGAGGTAAAATTTAGTTTGAGGAAGAAATGGAATGACAACAAAGAATAATAAGGAAAAAATTCAGGACATTAGAATGAGTTCCGAGGAAACATTGCTGGAGTGTATGTACATGTGAATTCCACATACAGACACATGGACACACAAAGAGAGAGAGAGAGAGAGAGAGAGAGAGAGAGAGAGAGGTAGAGAGAGAGAGAGAGAGAGGGAGAGAGAGAGAGAGAAGGAGAGAGAGAGAGTGAAAGAGAGACAGAAAGAGAGATTTTTTTGTTTGTTTGTTGCTTTAGGTCTCTTCCAACACAATTGAGGTATATGAGAGACCGCTGAAACAAAAAAACAAGCAATCTAACAAAAATAGTACAAATGTCAATCAAAATCATAACCTAAAGATATCATAAGCTAAATTATAAATAACCAAGAACAAACAGGCAGAGGATCTACAGGAAAAAAAATATCCCCTGTCAAAAATACAATCACAAACCAAAGAAGCAGGAGAGGCTAGTAAAGAGAAGAAGAAACGACATCACTATCGGATCGTACACCCATGCGAACATCATAGGTATATGAAAGAGAGAAGGAGAGAGAGGGACAGAGAGAGAGAGAGAAAGAGAGACAGAAAGAGAGAGTGAAAGAGAGACAGAAAAACAGAGAGAGAGAGAGAGAGAGAGAGAGAGAGAAGTAGAGAGAGAGAGAGAGAGAGAGAGAAAATTCCATCACATGCACACTTACCAAAGATAAAATTGAGATGATTACATAAATATTAAAAATATTAAACCAGAATATATTTTGTCGTTTGTAGGATTTCATAATATCTAAAAGAAACATCCTCATAATGAACACATAGAAATGTTGCTGACACTTTAATATGAGTCTAAAGAGAAAAGTATCTTTGAGGATTTGGCCAGATGTCTACAAAACACAACTGAAAATGTTGTTATGCCCTGGCACTGGTTGCTAGGACAAAACCTGAACGAGTCTGGAGTTGACAGAGCCCTCCTCGGGTTGCTAGTTTTTTCTGAACTCCTTAACCACCCAATCAGGGGGTTCGAACCATCGCTATATAAAGCGATGCGCGAAAAGTCAGAGAGAGGTTTTCCTTGAGTTGTCTCGACTGGACACGACACCGCCTATCAGCAGTTGTGTTTTATTTTATTTTATATTTATATGGGCTGTGGTGTTCTTAATTCATGGATGGAAGGAGAGAGACAAGCAGGATGAATGGATAAGTAGAGCTGTGTCATTCCTATTTGTGTTGTAGATGTAAAGCTAAGTTCTGTGATCAATGTATCGTAATTGTTAATCCAGATTTCCTTTCCTTCATTATTATAATCTCTATCAGGGTCATTAAGTGAAGTACGGCCTTCTTCTACCTTCTCTATTTTCTCTTCCAGGCTAGGCTCAGTGCATCGGCCTGATCTGCAGGGGAACTCATCAACGAGTTCCCTCTGTCTTCTATCTTCCTCTGAGTCTTTTCGTTATGTTGATGTTTGGGGCTATCTGGCTCTACCGACTATCCAGGAGGAACCCGATTTGTCACAATGTACAGATTGTTATTCCATAACTAGAATGAACTAGGGCAAAAAACTGTCTGGCCACTTTTCATAGCTTAGTCTGCATTTGGTCTAAGGTGATTTCCAGAATGGTACTAAACAAATATGAGCAACAAAAGGACAGATAATATATGTACATGTGAATTCCACACACAGTCACACATACATACACATGGACATACACAGAGAGAGAGAGAGAGAGTGAGAGAGGGAGAGAGAGAGAGAGAATTCCATCACGTACACACTTACCAAAGATATAATTGAAATGATTAGATAAATATTTTAAACAATAAACCAGAATATATAAAGTTTTCACGATAATTTCACAAAGTTTAAGGAGTTGATGTAAAAAAAAATAAATCCTAGAGAACAAATTGTCAAGAATAAAAACATTTCAACTGATTTTCCACCAACAGCTAGAGTCTGGGGATATTCATTTCTATCTATAAATACCTCTTGAGACATGTCGTCCATTTCCTTACGGTGTTCCTCTTTCAGTTTAGTAATCTGTAGATATAAAAAATCATTTAATCCAGGAGGAAAAAGATTCGGTATTTTTATCCGGTTCCATGGACCAAATATCTGAATGATTTTGTTGTCATGATAGGTTTAAATGACAGTGGCCATGATTATCTCAAAGATTGTCTTTAACAAAATGGTCTTTCTGGAATATCATAATCCAGTATCTTGATCTTTTTACCAGTAAGTTTTTATTGTAAGGGGTGAATTAGGGCTTATTCAACATACGGTACTGTTGTCGGCAAGCCACCTCTCCCTAGCTCAATTTGCGGCACTGTCCTGCGGCTGACACGGGGGTTATTTCAATCTTCCTTTTGAATAAACCCTAAGACAAATCTCCGCATGGAGAGGATTGAATAAAGGGAACTTTATTATTATTTACTGTATTGATATGTTACAAGTGTGTGTGTGTGTGTGTGGGGGGGGGGGGATATTTCTGTATCAAATTTATTTCCCAGAGTAGCCAACCATGAGCACGTCATGGCGCGTGGAATTGAATTTGAAACTAATGGAGAAGTGAAAAAAATAAGCAGAGAGGTGTCTTTTATGAAAAGTGGCGATGGAGTGTGTGAGTGGCTGTGTGTGAATGCATGTGTATTATATTGTATACACACACATGCAGTGTAGACAGATACACACGATACACACATAAGTAACTGTGAATATCACAGGAAATCATCAGTGGTCGAAATCACCAGGCACAAAAAAAAAACCCAACTCTTTAATTAATTCATTTTAAAACGTAGGCTGGGTGAAATGGGTTTGAGGAAACCGTGTTCGAGGTAAAATTTAGTTTGAGGAAGAAATGGAATGACAACAAAGAATAATAAAGAAAAAATTCAGGACATTGGAATGAGTTCCTAGGAAACATTGCTGGAGTGTATGTACATGTGAATTCCACATACAGACACATGGACACACAAAGAGAGAGAGAGAGAGAGAGAGAGAGAGAGAGAGGGGAGAGAGAGAGTGAAAGAGAGACAGAAAGAGAGAGTGAAAGAGAGACAGAAAAACAGAGAGAGAGAGAGAGAGAGAGAGAGAGAGAGAGAGAGAGAGAGAGAGAGAGAGAGAGAAAATTCCATCACATGCACACTTACCAAAGATAAAATTGAGATGATTACATAAATATTAAAAATAATAAACCAGAATATATTTTGTCGTTTGTAGGATTTCATAATATCTAAAAGAAACATACTCATAATGAACACATAGAAATGTTGCTGACACTTTAATATGAGTCTAAAGATAAAAGTATCTTTGAGGATTTGGCCAGATGTCTACAAAACACAACTGAAAATGTTGTTATGCCCTGGCACTGGTTGCTAGGACAAAACCTGAACGAGTCTGGAGTTGACAGAGCCCTCCTCGGGTTGCTATTTTTTTCTGAACTCCTTAACCACCCAATCAGGGGGTTCGAACCATCGCTATATAAAGCGATGAGCGAGGAGTCAGAGAGAGGTTTTCCTTGAGTTGTCTCGACTGGACACGACACCGCCTATCAGCTGTTGTGTTTTATTTTATTTTATATTTATATGGGCTGTGGTGTTCTTAATTCATGGATGGAAGGAGAGAGACAAGCAGGATGAATGGATAAGTAGAGCTGTGTCATTCCTATTTGTGTTGTAGATGTAAAGCTAAGTTCTGTGATCAATGTATCGTAATTGTTATTCCAGATTTCCTTTCCTTCATTATTATAATCTCTCTATCAGGGTCATTAAGTGAAGTACGGCCTTCTTCTACCTTCTCTATTTTCTCTTCCAGGCTAGGCTCAGTGCATCGGCCTGATCTGCAGGGGGAACTCATCAACGAGTTCCCTCTGTCTTCTATCTTCGTCTGAGTCTTTTCGTTGTGTTGATGTTTGGGGCTATCTGGCTCTACCGACTATCCAGGAGGAACCCGATTTGTCACAATGTACAGATTGTTATTCCATGACTAGAATGAACTAGGGCTAAAAACTGTCTGGCCACTTTTCATAGCTTAGTTGGCATTTGGTCTAAGGTGATTTCCAGAATGGTACTAAACAAATATGAGCAACAAAAGGACAGATAATATATGTACATGTGAATTCCACACACAGTCACACATACACATGGTCATACACACACACACAAAGAGAGAGAGAGAGAGAGAGAGAGAGAGAGAGAGAGAGAGAGAGTGAGAGAGGGAGAGAGAGAGAGAATTCCATCACGTACACACTTATCAAAGATATAATTGAGATGATTACATAAATATTTTAAACAATAAATCAGAATATATAGATTTTTCATGATAGTTTCACAAAGTTTAAGGAGTTGATGTAAAAAAAAATAAATCCTAGAGAACAAATTGTCAAGAATAAAAACATTTCAACTGATTTTCCACCAACAGCTAGAGTATGGGGATATTCATTTCTATCTATAAATACCTCTTGAGACATGTCGTCCATTTCCTTACGGTGTTCCTCTTTCAGTTTAGTAATCTGTAGAGATAAAAAATCATTTAATCCGGGAGGAAAAAGATTCGGTATTTTTATCCGGTTCCATGGACCAAATATCTGAATGATTTTGTTGTCATGATAGGTTTAAATGACAGTGGCCATGATTATCTCAAAGATTGTCTTTAACAAAATGGTCTTTCTGGAATATCATAATCCAGTATCTTGATCTTTTTACCAGTATGTTTTTATTGTAGGGGGTGAATTAGGGCTTATTCAACATATGGTACTGTTGTCGGCAAGCCACCTCTCCCTAGCTCAATTTGCGGTGCTGTGCTGCGGCTGACACGGGGGTTATTTCAATCTTCCTTTTGAATAAACCCTAAGACAAATCTCCACATGGAGAGGATTGAATAAAGGGAACTTTATTATTATTTATTTTATTGATATGTTACAAGTGTGTGTGTGTGTGGGGGGGGGGGGGGAGGGGGGGAGGTTTCTGTATCAAATCTATTTCCCACAGTAGCCAACCATGAGCACGTCATGGCGCGTGGAATTGAATTTGAAACTAATGGAGAAGTGAAAAAATAAGCAGAGAGGTGTCTTTTATGAAAAGTGGCGATGGAGTGTGTGAGTGGCTGTGTGTGAATGCATGTGTATTATATTGTATACACACACATGCAGTGTAGACAGATACACACGATACACACATAAGTAACTGTGAATATCACAGGAAATCATCAGTGGTCGAATCACCAGGCACAAAAAAAAACCCAACTCTTTAATTAATTCATTTTAAAACGTAGGCTGGGTGAAATGAGTTTGAGGAAACGGTGTTCGAGGTAAAATTTAGTTTGAGGAAGAAATGGAATGACAACAAAGAATAATAAGGAAAAAATTCAGGACATTGGAATGAGTTCCGAGGAAACATTGCTGGAGTGTATGTACATGTGAATTCCACATACAGACACATGGACACACAAAGAGAGAGAGAGAGAGAGAGAGAGAGGTAGAGAGAGAGAGAGAGAGAGAGAGAAAGGGAGAGAGAGAGAGATAGAGAGAGAAAAGGAGAGAGAGAGAGAAAGAGAGAGAGAGAGAAAGGGAGAGAGAGAGAGAGGTAGAGAGAGAGAGGTAGAGAGAGAGAGAGAGAGAGGTCGAGAGAGAGAGAGGTAGAGAGAGAAAGAGAGGTAGAGAGAGAGAGAGAGAGACAGAGGTAGAGAGAGAGAGAGAGAAGTAGAGAGAGAGAGAGGTAGAGAGAGAGAGAGAGGTAGAGAGAGAGAAGTAGAGAGAGAGAGAGGTAGAGAGAGAGAGAGGTAGAAAGAGAGAGAGAGAGAGAGGTAGAGAGAGAGAGAGAAAGGGGAGAGAGAGAGAGATAGAGAGAGAGAGAGAGAGAGAGAGAGAGAGAGAGAGAGAGAGAGAGAGAGAGAGAGAGAATTTCATCACATGCACACTTACCAAAGATAAAATTGAGATGATTACATAAATATTAAAAATAATAAACCAGAATATATTTTGTCGTTTGTAGGATTTCATGATATCTAAAAGAAACATACTCATAATGAACACATAGAAATGTTGCTGACACTTTAATATGAGTCTAAAGAGAAAAGTATCTTTGAGGATTTGGCCAGATGTCTACAAAACACAACTGAAAATGTTCTTATGCCCTGGCACTGGTTGCTAGGACAAAACCTGAACGAGTCTGGAGTTGACAGAGCCCTCCTCGGGTTGCTAGTTTTTTCTGAACTCCTCAACCACCCAATCAGGGGGTTTGAACCATCACTATATAAAGAGATGCGCGAGGAGTCAGAGAGAGTTTTTCCTTGAGTTGTCTCGACTGGACACGACACCGCCTATCAGCAGTTGTGTTTTATTTTATTTTATATTTATATGGGCTGTGGTGTTCTTAATTCATGGATGGAAGGAGAGAGACAAGCAGGATGAATGGATAAGTAGAGCTGTGTCATTCCTACTTGTGTTGTAGATGTAAAGCTAAGTTCTGTGATCAATGTATCGTAATTGTTAATCCAGATTTCCTTTCCTTCATTATTATAATCTCTCTATCAGGGTCATTAAGTGAAGCACGGCCTTCTTCTACCTTCTCTATTTTCTCTTCCAGGCTAGGCTCAGTGCATCGGCCTGATCTGCAGGGGGAACTCATCAACGAGTTCCCTCTGTCTTCTATCTTCCTCTGAGTCTTTTCGTTATGTTGATGTTTGGGGCTATCTGGCTCTACCGACTATCCAGGAGGAACCCGATTTGTCACAATGTACAGATTGTTATTTCATGACTAGAATGAACTAGGGCAAAAAACTGTCTGGCCACTTTTCACAGCTTAGTCGGCATTTGGTCTAAGGTGATTTCCAGAATGGTACTAAACAAATATGAGCAACAAAAGGACAGATAATATATGTACATGTGAATTCCATACACAGTCACACATACACATGGTCATACACACACACAAAGAGAGAGAGAGAGAGAGAGAGAGAGAGAGAGAGGGGAGAGAGAGAGAGAGAGAGGAGAGAGGAGAGAGAGAGAGAGAGAGAGAGAGAGAGGGAAAGAGGAGAGAGAGAAGAGAGAGAGAGAGAAGAGAGAGAGAGAGAAAGGGAGGGAGAGAGAGAGGAGGGGGGAGGAGAGAGAGAGAGAGAGGAGGGGAGGGAGAGAGAGAGAGAGAGAGGAGGGGGAGGGGGGAGGAGAGAGAGAGGAGAGAGGGGGGGGGAGAGGAGAGGAGAGAGAGAGAGAGAGAGAGAGAGAGAGAGGAGAGAGAGAGAGAGAATTCCATCACGTACACACTTATCAAAGATATAATGGAGATGATTCCCTAAATATTTTAAATAATAAATCAGAATATATAATGTTTTCATAATTTCACAAAGTTTAAGGAGTTGATGTAAAAACAAAAAAATCCTAGAGAACAAATTGTCAAGAATAAAAACATTTCAACTGATTTTCCACCAACAGCTAGAGTATGGGGATATTCATTTCTATCTATAAATACCTCTTGAGACATGTCGTCCATTTCCTCACGGTGTTCCTCTTTCAGTTTAGTAATCTGTAGAGATAAAAAATCATTTAATCCAGGAGGAAAAAGATTCGGTATTTTTATCCGGTTCCATGGACCAAATATCTGAATGATTTTGTTGTCATGATAGGTTTAAATGACAGTGGCCATGATTATCTCAAAGATTGTCTTTAACAAAATGGTCTTTCTGGAATATCATAATCCAGTATCTTGATCTTTTTACCAGTATGTTTTTATTGTAAGGGGTGAATTAGGGCTTATTCAACATACGGTACTGTTGTCGGCAAGCCACCTCTCCCTAGCTTTGCGGCACTGTGCTGCGGCTGACACGGGGGTTATTTCAATCTTCCTTTTGAATAAACCCTAAGACAAATCTCCGCAAGGAGAGGATTGAATAAAGGGAACTTTATTATTATTTACTTTATTGATATGTTACAAGTGTGTGTGTGGTGTGGGGGGGGGGGGGGGAGGTTTCTGTATCAAATTATTTCCCAAGTAGCCAACCATGAGCACGTCATGGCGCGTGGAATTGAATTTGAAACTAATGGAGAGTGAAAAAAATAAGCAGAGAGGTGTCTTTTATGAAAAGTGGCGATGGAGTGTGTGAGTGGCTGTGTGTGAATGCATGTGTATTATATTGTATACACACACATGCAGTGTAGACAGATACACACGATACACACATAAGTAACTGTGAATATCACAGGAAATCATCAGTGGTCGAAATCACCAGGCACAAAAAAAAACCCAACTCTTTAATTAATTCATTTCAAAACGTAGGCTGGGTGAAATGAGTTTGAGGAAACCGTGTTCGAGGTAAAATTTAGTTTGAGGAAGAAATGGAATGACAACAAAGAATAATAAGGAAAAAATTCAGGACATTGGAATGAGTTCCGAGGAAACATTGCTGGAGTGTATGTACATGTGAATTCCACATACAGACACATGGACACACAAAGAAAGAGAGAGAGAGAGAGAGAGAGAAGAGAGAGAGAGAGAGAGAGAGAAGAAGAGATAGAGAGAGGAGGATAGAGAGAGAAAGAGGAGAGAGAGAGAGAAGAGAGAAGAGAGAGAGAGAGAGAGAGAGAGAGAGTAGAGAGAGAGAGGTAGAGAGAGAGAGAGAGAGAGAGAGGTGAGGAGAGAAGGGAGAGAAGGAGAGTAGAGGAGAGAGGAGTAGAGAGAGAGAGAGAGAGGTTAGAAGCGAGAGGTAAGGAAGAGAGAGAGAGAGAGAGAGAGAGAGAGAGAGAGAAAAGAAGAGAGAGTAGAGAGAGAGAGAGAGAGGAGAAGAGAGTAGAGAGAGAGAGAGGTAGAGAGAGAGAGAGAGGAGAGTGAGAGAGAGAGAGAGAGAGAGAGTAGAGAGAGAGAGAGTAGAAGAGAGAAGAGAGGAGAGAGAGAGAGAGAGAGAAAGGGAGAGAGAGAGAGAGAGAGAGAGAGAGAGAGAGAGAGAGAGAGAGAGAGAGAGAATTTCATCACGTGCACACTTACCAAAGATAAAATTGAGATGATTACATAAATATTAAAAATAATAAACCAGAATATATTTTGTCGTTTGTAGGATTTCATAATATCTAAAAGAAACATACTCATAATGAACACATAGAAATGTTGCTGACACTTTAATATGAGTCTAAAGAGAAAAGTATCTTTGAGGATTTGGTCAGATGTCTA
>NC_088369.1:46572897-46592897 GCF_034508935.2 Berghia stephanieae
GCCACTCATGTAGGACCTTCCCCTCTGAGTTTTTTACGGGTTTGGGACTGTCATGTTCAAGACATTACACTCATTAATAGGGCATGTTCTTGTTTCTTTTTCTTTTGGTTCGTTTTTGGGTTTTTTGTTGTTTGTTTTAAAAAATTTCTGTTCTTATTCATGTGATTTGTTCTTTCATCTTTTTTTCCGCCACTCAGCTCATCTTGCTTGAAGAAAAAGCCTGTATCGGGGAATCGACAGTAGTAAAGCCCTGTTTTGTCTGCGTTGTAAATGTCATTTGAGTCGTACTGCTGAAGAAGTTGTTTCAAAACTTCATCACTCCATCGGCTGACATAAGAGACATCAGCATCATGTTTTTCGACATATTTAATTTAAAAGACGACATTCTATCAACCTTTCCATCTCGAAAGCCAGCCTTCTGATGGAGAGAAAGCCGTGCCTTGAGTATATGGCAGTTAGTTGCCTTTTGAGTGTAACAATGTGGACATGGACCGTAAAGATCCAATCAAAAGATGAGACGCGAGTCCTCTCTGTAATCCTTTCTTCTTGTTCACAGCCCAGTAGAGGAAAACAATGCACAGGTAGAGAATTGCAATCAAGTGGTCAGACAATGTAAACAAACACATGGCATTGAGTGGACTGCCACCATGTTTCACACCTTGTGATGCAGACACAGCGAGTGCTGAGTTAATCAGTCCGCATGTCAGGTAATCCTTTGATGTCAGTTAACAAGCATTGATTGTCTGACCTGGTCGGGATCAGAGGGACAGTGGAATTGGTGTTGAGATGAAAGCTTTGTTCACGAGTGATACGATATTAACGTGTAGAAATGGTTCAATGAGAAACACATTTCCAATACATTTTGTGTATTTTCAGATATTTTTCTATAATCAAGATGGAATCAAGGTGAAGCGATTAAGCGTAGAAGGTGTGCGATTAAGTGGATAAGGTGTGCGATTAAGCGGATAAGGTGTGTGATTAAGTGGATAAGGTGTGCGATTAAGTGGATAAGGTGTGTGATTAAGTGGATAAGGTGTGTGATTAAGTGGATAAGGTGTGTGATTAAGTGGATAAGGTGTGCGATTAAGCAGAGTGATTATATAGACAAAATTCAATTTTTCGGGAATGTGTAGTGATAAGCAGAGTGTGCGATCAAGTGGAGTGAACTGTTTTAGCATTATTGTAATAGCTATTATTATTATTATTATTATTAGGTATTATTATTATTATTATTATTATTATTATTATTATTATTAGGTATTATTATTATTATTATTATCATTATTATTATTATTATTATTATTATCATTATCATAGTTTTCATTATTATTATTATTATTATTATTATTATTATTATTATTATTATTATTATTATTATTATTATTATTATTAGGTATTATTATTATTATTATTATTATTATTATTATTATTATTAGGTATTATTATTATTATTATTATTATTATTATTATTATTATTATTATCATTATCATAGTTTTCATTATTACAGGGGCAGCGTGGCTCAACGGTACAGTTTTTGCTTAGGTACCCAAAAGGTACCGAGTTCGATCACCCACAGCTGCGCTATGTGGCCTTGGGCACATCAGCTTGCAATAGCTTAATTTGCGGTGCTGCACTGCGGCTGATGCCTGGGTTATTCCATACTTCCCATGGAAAAGACCCTAGAGACAAATTTCCCCTATGGGATGAATAAAGGGAATTTTATTTATTATTATTATTATTAGTATTTTCATTATCATTATTATTATTATTACTATTATTATTATTATTATCATTATAATTATTAATCTGAGGCAAAAAAACATTGTTGTCACAATAGTAAACTTATGATTGTCTAGTCAGTGAAACCAGGGCTAAAATTTCTGAGTGATGCCTCTACAACCTAACAGGTAACACTTTGCCCTCACAGAGCGACACCTAACGCCTGTGTGGGACTGTACTTTTTGTTGTGTATCAATGTGTTCCTGATTGTTGTTGTTTACCTATTGAGTAGTAGTTGTGAATTGTTTTCATGTTGAATAACCTGTTGGGTGTCCATGTGAGTTCCATTCACTGTTGTGTGTTATTTCCGCCTGTAGAAGGATGATTTCTCTGTCTCACACTATCACTATATTTTTTTTTCGTCCTGATTTTTATGTGGACATCGTGTTATGTTGTTTGAAAAGCTTTTCCTTTAGATCACAGTCACTTTGACTTTTGTTTTTAATTTCTAACTGGACTTGCAATTTAATTCTGATTTCGTCTTTCTGTCAAATAAAGGGGGTTTAGACTACTTTAGTTACTATGCCATTATTGTTATTTTCAGTTGCTTCAATTTGATGTCATTATCAATAATTAAAACAATAATAATAAAAAATGGAAGCCGCTATTTTCACCGTACGGTGATAATAGTGTTGGAGACTTTTTTCACTGTCTCATAATATCTTGGTATACGATTTTCACCGTATGGTGATCATAGTGTTGGAGACTTTTTTCACTGTCTCATATCTTGGTATACGATTTTCACCTTACGGTGATAATAGTGTGGGAGACTTTTTTCACTGTCTCATAATATCTTGGTGTACGATTTGCACCGTACGGTGATAATAGTGTGGGAGACTTTTTTCACTGTCCCGTAATATCTTGGTGGACGATTTGCACCGTACGGTGATAATAGTGTGGGAGACTATTTTCACCGTACGGTGATAATGGTGCGGAAGGCTATATTCAGTGTACGGTGATAAAAGTGTGGGAGATTATAGTCACTATGACGGTGTGGAAGGCTATATTCACTGTACGGTGATAGTGTGGGAGACTTATTTTCACCGTACGGTAATATCTTGGACGATTTTCACCGTACGGTGAAAATAGCCTGACACACTATTTTCACCGTACGGTGAAAATAGCCTGACACACTATTTTCACCGTACGGTGATAATGGTATCTTGGTAGTTAACAAACTTTGTGGCGTTTGTCTGTGTTGAACCCATGACCTCAAGAAGTCGGGGGTAGCGGCTAAGATAGACATAGAGATTGAAATCACTTTTTCTCGATTTGTGAATAGCTCATACACTAGCAAGGAGAAACGATCGCTGCTAATGTATTGACAAAGCGGGGATGGCCGAACGCGATGTGGTTCATTGGATTAAAATCTCAATATCTCTGACTCATATGCATCAATTTCATAATAAATGACATGTCTAGTTGCTAAATTAATTTTTCTTTTTTATGGTATATAACATGTCTGTGTTTTATTTTTATTTCTTTTAATTATCGTTCTGTGAACACAGTATGGTTCGTTTCGGATCGCGACCGATAAAGTTCGAAGGCCGTGGTTGAGGTTTTGTAACTCCGCACTTAATTAAACCGCTGCAGCTCATTTATTTGACATCGCATTGTTTTCAAATTTGGCGACCAATCAGAAGAGAGTTTGCCCTTTGTCCGGTGTTTTTATTTTTCGGATAACCCGTATGTGAGCTGCGCGGTCAATTTGTAAAGTTGAAGAAGTTTTACTCGAAGCACGCACTTGAGGAGCCTTGAGGATTACCTGAGCCCGATAGAAGAAAGGTAAGTGTTTATTCCTATGTAATTTTTATGAGTATTTATTAATTTTTAGACCCCTTAATTTTAAAACGAGTGTTGATGTTTTCTGAAAATCGCTGGCCGACTGCGCTCACTACGAAGTGTAATCTGAGTCCATTTATCGAGTGTAATGACGTCTTTTGTGTTGACGGTTATCGAGCTTCTCATTGGTCCAGAACCTTAAAAGTTCTATTAATAGTATTTGGACCTTGAAAGCGCTCCGTCACATTTTCTTGCCTTTCTTGATAACTTTTTTGGTCTAATTGTTTTACGAAGTTAAAAAAAAATTGTGCATTCTAAACACAGTTGTTGAAATATTGAGTCGATTTAATTTCTTGACGTCAAGGTAATTGAATGTAATTATTCTTTCTCATTGTTATTGCTGTTATTCGTACTTCGCGAGAACGAATGTGCGGGTAGTAGTAGTAGTAGTATCATCTCCATTAATTTGTGCGTGTTTTTGATTTGTATTTATTTATTTTATGAAGTTTGTCCAAAAACTGTTATATATCTTAAATTTGCTTATAATTGAATCAGTTTGAGCCTAGATTGTCCTTTCTCAATCTTTCATAAGTCAACGGATGCATTCAAGAAGGCAGATTGCCAATATCTCTCTCCTCATTTCATCACGAACTTTTTACTTCTACGATCTCAGTCTCAGGATTTAAAAAATAAATAATTGCACCACAGTGACCAGTGCCAGCGATTTATAAAACTATATCACAGTAGTGTGCACTTGAGAAACCGTTGACTTTCAATTATTTGAAAATTAAATTCTTAGGCAGGCACTATTATTTTCACTGTGTCAAGGCCACGGGAGAAACCAGTCAAACATCGAAATTAATTGTTTTGTTTTAGATTAGATTCTGCTTATGAAAGATCAAAAATGATCAATCCCTATTCCAGTTATTTTAAATTAAATCTCCCCATATAAGATATTCTTTGTTGACTTACACATTTCGTATTTTATTGCTTTTAATGTTTCTCTCTCTATCTTCCCCCCCCCCCCCCCCCCCCCCTCCCCCCTTTCCAGCTATACTTAAACTTAAACCATGCCACCCAAATCCAGAAAGTCAGCTGATTCCAACCTTATTGGTCCACACTGTTCAGCTATTGGTTTAAACAAGACCAATCTAGGAGTTCCCTCTTCAGTTCAAATTGATTTTGTTTCAAATGGTGTCATCATTGAATTACACAGGCTTCTAAAACTGTCCAATTGCAGTGAACCAAATCTTCTTCTCTCTTGGCTTTCTCCCTTTGGACTCAGTACAAACAGTGAAGTCTTCTTAGATTGTGTCAGTGCCTTGTGTCAAAAAAGGGAGCACTTAAGGCGAAGGAAGCGACAAGATGACATAGTCCAGTTGGAGAGAGAGGAGTTCAAGTTAGATAAATGGACTCCTCTTATCAATTCAGAACTGCAGCCGCCTCCACCTCAGACTGAGCCAGCCTTACCAAGTGAAAGAGATGTATTAATGCATTCAAACACGCTGACGTTTGAGATCAATAAAAAGAAGAAACATATCGCCTCTCTGGAAGGGACTGTTTTGAATCTGAGAGATGAGATGTCGGAGAAAAGGAAGGAGATGGGTCACTACGGACCGTCAAATGTAGATAGAAGGGATGCCCGCCACAAGATGGCCCGTTTGGAACGGGATGACATGAAATCTCAACTTGCCTCTCTTCAGACCCAAAATGCCTCCCTCACCTCAAAAGTTAAAGACTTGGAGCAAACACTTGGAGACCTTAAGGCCAAATGTCACAATAAACAAAAGATTGTGTCACATTACAAGTCCACCATACAAAAGTTTAGGCGTCTTCAAAATTTAAGCTGCAAGCTTTGTCCGGGCCTGAAGAAGGATATAAATAATTTAACACTGGAAAGGGAGGCTCTAGAAGTCCAGTTGGAAGAAGTTAAAAAGGAGCAATTAACAGTCACAACAAGGAATGGACAAGGCACATTTACACCAGAAATGAGGTCATGTGTCTTAGAATTGGTTGGGTTGGAGGTGGCCACAGGAAAAGTCAGGGATGTTATAAAGGCTGTATCCAGTCATGTTTTTGGAGTACAATTTTGTGATGATGACCTCCCCAGCAAGTCAACCTGTCAGAAAATTGCTGATGAAGGGCATGCCATTGCTAAGCAATATATTGGCCAACGAATGAAGGAGAGTTCATCCTGGGGTCTGCATAAAGACGGAACCACAAGAAGAAAAGTCAAGATCCTGGATACTGCTGTCTGTCTTGATAATGGGGAGACTTTGTCTCTAGGTTTTTCAACAGTGGCTTCTGAGACAGGCCAAGCAATTGCTACTGACAGCATTAAAAAATTGGAAGAAGTTGAGGCGGAGGACAAGGATTCCCTCTCTAAGCTCCATTATACGATGAGCGATAGAGCTGCCAATGAAAAAAAAAGTAATGCCATTTTTGCTCAATGGCACGATAATATCACTAGAAATAATTCAGTTCCTGCTCCGAAGCTCAAACACTTTTTCTGCATGGCCCATGTCTTGCTTGGCTTCCACAACGAAAGTGTAAAAGTGTTAAAGGGTGTCCAGAACGAACTCGCAGAAAATGGACGGATGGGCCGGGATTGTCATCCAGGATTCAAGACCTACAGAATGTTTGAAGCTGCTCCTCGTCTGTGCATTTCTGTCAGCAATGCTTTTGCCCCCGTTGGAGATCATCTGGGTGTTCGTGACATCTGGAATGCTTATTGTCTTGAAAACAATATTCAGTCCCTCATTAAAAATTATAAGGACAATAGATTCAACGCCTTATTCCATACCAGTGCAGCTACTATTTATCACCATCAACATTTCTTACACATTCTACAGAACATAAAAAATCCAAACAAAAAGCTGCAAGCACTCCAAAAAGATCTGGAAGATGAAAATCTCATGGTCATCATCAAGGCACTTGCTATTATGTACATCAAAGTCACAGACCCCTTTTGGACCCTTGTTACATCAAAATTATCATACCTCCAAATACAACCAATCATCAAGCAACTGCACTCTGATCTCCAACACTTAACACAGACACCACAATCTATAGTTACAGACACATCAATTCCATCATTACAACGCTACATGTCGCAATCACAACTTTACAACATTATCCCGTCAGTCCAAGAAATAGATGCACAACTCGAAACAGTACTCGGCACCCTCATCCATTCATTCCTTACACTTATGAACAGACAACTCAACACATACATCACACAACCTTTAACATCTGAAGATATTGAAGCTACGTCCTTTGCGCCAGCTACAAATTTGGTCTGCGAGAGAAATTTTGGAGATCTTGACTCCAGTCAACATCGGCGTCCCTCTGCAACCATGCATCACCACACTACGGTCCACCTCTTAAAGCGTAGCAGGGAAAAATTATCAAATGGGTGGGCTCAATGAAATCAGAGCAGAAGACTTCACTGTTCAAAGAAGCCAGAAAACTTGCCCCCGAGCTCCGCAAACAACACCAGACACAGTTTAAAGAAGAATTAAAGAAATCCCTCGACAAAATTAAGCCTGATCAAAGACCTCCAAGGCAAAGGACAGAGCAGATGATGGAGAGGAAGACGACGACAGTGACGAGGATGTTGCAGGAATGCCAGATATAAATGTTACCGTTGGTGATTGGGTTGCTGTTGCTTATCCAGATGGCTGGTATCCAGGTAAGCATACTTACGAATCAATCTTTTTTTTTTAGTTCAATGATATGCAGCCTTCTTCGAGGGAGCATTATTCCAAAATGTAAATATGTATATGGCAATATAAACAAGAACGTAAACATATTTATGTATTTTTAAAATATTATTTAGTCTTGTATTAATGTTATATTGCATACATTTTCAAAACACTTTGTGACTTTGAAAGTGTTGCGCTTCCTTGTCGTTCAACTCTCATTGCATTTTTGTCATTTTAAGTAGATTATTTGTATAGGTACTACAAACATTTATTTTGTATTTTATGAAAATAATATTTAGAGAGTTATATTTAACTTAAATCTGAGTAAAAATCGCAGAACATATCATTTTGGCTGTTACTTGATTTCTAATTTTCAAGATTACTAAAATGTTTGCTTTTTCTAATTTGTTTCATTTATTTTATTTTCTTTCAGGTCTTGTGGAGGGCATAGTAGATTCTGATGATATGTTTGACATTAACTTTGGTCACTGGTGTTCAAACAAAAGGGATTTGAAGTGGCCAGATGGAAAAGATAGGCACCCTGTGCATCGTAATTTTATTTTTTACTCCAATTTCAAGCTGGACACAAAAAGTTGTAGGACATGGAGTATTGTCAACAGTTATGATGCCATCAAGAATGCCTTCATTAAATTTAAGGCGGATTATTTTTAATTCTCTTCACCCTCATTCCATGTCATCCGAGTACATCCCTTCAGGTAGGAAACATTTACTCCAATTTTCTGAATAACATATGAGTCAGAGGTAAAGTTCACATTTTATGTGAATGAAAATATTTTTTGAAACATTGCAATGATGTATTATCGAAGTGACGAGTTTCTCAACAGTGTATTAGATTATTCCCACTGTGTTGGGCCAAATAACCCCGTCATCATCATATCTTTTTCGAAATATGTTCACTGTATTCATCATTTCATTGATTTGCTCGAAAAAAAAGTTTGTTCTCTTTTTTTTTTTTTTTTTAAATATTTTTTACTATCTAGCGTTGGGTAATTATCTCCCTTGGAATTAGCCGGGCAGTTAATACCGCACCTTGCAGTTTACTTGCGATTGTTTTTTAGTGTATGTTTGTTTTCCTACTTTTTCTCTTGGTTTGGGTCGAGACTAGAATTAATGTCGGATATGATATAATCTTATTATGTCGAGTCGAATTATCTCCCTTGCTTTCAATAACAGTCTTTTTGACGTCACATATTATAGTTAAATAACATATTAACAACTTATACAGTGAATTTACATAAATATAGTTTTTAATTTGCACCCAGGACAATGAAACAGTGTCTATACAACCCAGTACGACTAATCTATGTTTAAAAATTATGTAATATTATGTAATTATCTCCCTTGTACTGCGTTAAACGGCCAATCTGACATGTCCAACGGTTTCCTCGCATATTTTTACCTTAAGATGTGGATTTTCATTCCTTTATCTTTAAATTTGTCCTTTCTGGAGCTAAATTCCATGAAAAGCATAGCTTTTTTTACACCGTCTGCTTCACTATTATTTACTATTAAGCTTATGTCAATGTAAGCGCCCCGATTCTAAATTTCAACTGTTCATAACTTTTTTATTTATGGACCGATTTTGATGATTTAAAAAATGAGATGCTTTGTACCACAAAAGCTTTTTAATCAAAGTCTTTCTTTTATCATATTTGCAAGTTAAAAATTTGACCTATCCTTGCTACATACACTCATACAGTAGAGCCACGCCCTCCCCGGCCAGGTGTTGTTGTTATACCAGAAAGGTCGCGGGTTCGAGACCCTATCGCCGCCACGAAATTGGAAAGCTTCATCGGTAACACTAACCAATTATAAATCCGCCTGTATTATTATAGCTTTGGGAGGCCTTCCGAAAGCTCATCATGCCAAATATTCGCTCCAAAGAAAAAATACAACCTAGTATCTTTCACTACTCCTAATAGGAAAACAAAACAAAAAACAACCCTAGGACTGCTTTGCACTGCCTTTCAATACCTCACAAATCAAAATGGCGGCCAAGAATTAAAACAATGGTCAAATTATGAAATTTTCAACTTTCACAAATCTATCAAGGCTTGTTCTATATGATGACAAATTGAATAAATAAACGTCTGACAAAAGGTCCAAAGTGAAAATACAAATTGAAAGAAGTGCGATAACGAGGAGCTTTCGGGAGGCCTCCCTTGTTCTCGGCAAACTTTTTTTTTTAACTGGTCTGCACGCAGGAAGAAAATTATGTCGGGTCGAATTCTAATGGTCTGGATGCAGAGGCACATACGTCACAGTTAGTATCCTGGCTTCTGACTGGCTAATACATACGGTGAAAATAGTCTGTCAGGCTATTATCACCGTACGGTGAAAATAGTCAGTCCGTTAAAGAAAATAAAAAAATTCCCCCCCCTCCCAAACTCCCTACAAGAACAAGAATACTTGGGATGTAGTAGCTTATGGAAGGCCTCCCGCCATGGAAGTCTATTCGGCTGCAAATGGGCATTGGAATTTGAGTCCGAATACATAGTCACACTGAACTGTGGTGAGTGTGAGTGTGAGTCACCACAGTAGTCCACAGCCACAACACAGACACAGGGACAGGGGACTATAATATTCAGACTCGAATCGAATATCCGCAGCCCAAGTAAACGGCGTCCTAAACTGAAGATAAAAATACGAAAATAAAACGTGTCGAAGCTAAGACTAAGATAGTACTAACTGTGAAATATTGAGGTAAATACTCGCCGAAGTCCTTGAATTCCGTTAATTATAAGAGTCTGAATTTGGGATATCAGCTCAACAAGATGGTGGAGACACGGAAAAGAGGACGAGTGTAAATTTATGTTAGTCACTTCCGCCGATTCGATCACGTGGTTAATACGCCCACCTGATGCCAGATTGTTTTCCTGGGACTAAAGTCGTGAAGTTAATAGATCGCTAAAATAGGATAATCTGAACAATGTTTAAAACCGACTTTTATTGACACTAACATTTATAGGAAAGGGGTGGGGGAGTGTGCAGATAAGAAAATAAGAAAATACTGTTAATTTTGATTTTGACACATCATGTAATGTAAGGTAGGAAATGAAATAAAAACATTCTTCATTGCCAGACAAAAGGAAAATGTAAACGGCACACAGCTATCCACGAAAACCTAGACGACTGAAAACCAATAAATATAAACAGACAAGGTACAACACTTTTCATTGTTGTCTTTCTTTTTTTTTTCAAAGTCATTCCCTTGAAGAAACATAATATTATCTTTTTCCGTGATGCCAAATATATCCTTAATAAAAGGTATTGGCGATCGAAATTTCATTTGGCATTGCCCAATAAAAAATATCTGGCTGAGGCTGAGACTATTTCGAGACGATGACGTTAATTTTTCCAAGAAAAAGTTAGTTCTCAATTCGAAATGTTTTCCAGAGGAAAAAAAGGTCGTTCTTCTTCTTTTGAAATCCTCACCCATATGGATCGGCGGTGACGCAAATCTACATGCCATGGATGCTATGTGTTTAACAATAATAATAGTTTAGATCTTTATTGTCCATAAATGTGGCAATTTGTCATTTAGTTACACTTGTTATAACGTTATATGATAACTATAACATTGAACAGATATTTCACTCCTACTTATTCTCTCTCTCTCTCCTCTCTCTCTCTCTCTCTCTCCTCTCTCTCTCTCTCTCTCTCTCTCTCTCTCTCTCTCTTCCTCTCTTTCTTTCACGCGTGCGATATTCACAACATAAACATATTCATTTCATTTTCAAATCGTTACATTTGTGGCAACTCAACACCAAATATTATCATCATTATCAATTGGTCAATTAATTTAACATTAAATAAATTAATCAGTCAATCAGTCAACGCATCAATCCTTGGTTTTTCTGTACCATATGAAATATTCAACATTTGCTGATGGAACGAACGTTGATTTATACTTGTTAGTCCTACATTTAATCTGACAAAACCTTCTCCCATATGGTAAAAGACTAAATTCATGGTGTAAAATATGTTTTTTATTGTTGGTAATTGAGAATGCTTTCCTTTCTATTGCTTTTCCATGAATTCTTTCTACTCCATCAAGAGGATGGTTTATTATTTTTGATGCCTCATGTTATCCCATGATAACTCCACATTATAAACTAACAAATAAAATCAATGTCAATTTCAAAGGTCTGTAAATAGGATTATTCAAATAATATGGCCAGAACCAAATTCTTCGTGGATCCCATTCTTGTCTCATTCATAATAAAGAACAAGATTATTCTTACTTCCTCTTCGTCGTTCTTGAGTGGGATATTTACTCGTACTATAATGGGAAATGACGAAATTCAACACATTACCCTATTCACACTGTAACATGGTGTATCCAATGATATTGTTATAATGGGACTCGACAAGAGGTCAGAGTTCACTAAGAAAACATCAATCAACCTTCATTGTCCTCCTCTCCTCTCGACTACAACTCAGGCTAAGGTCAAGCTGCCAATTTAAAACAGTTGAAGTTAAATACTCCATAAAACAATAAAAAGGACCGAGGTAAAAAAGCAGCTCCAGTTATAAAAAATATTCATTATTGAAAACGATCATCTGAAATGATGTATTTTTATGTTTGTATCGTGATGTCACGATAGAAATACCTTATTTTAAAACAAATTTATTACATTAAAATATTTGGTAGCTTAAACACGGCGCTATTGTCAACAACATCAACAGGTCTCAACAAACTAGTAAAATCGGTAAAAAAAAAAACATAGTGAAGACAAAGACCTATTATTAAACGCAAAGAAAACGAAAATAATGAGCACAGATAAAAACAGCACTGCTCAGGTCGAAATAGAAGGAGAACAACTGGAAAATGTTACACATTTCATTTACCTTGGAGCACAAATAGAAGCCAATGGAAAATCGGCACCAGATATCAGGAGAAGACTTGCAATTGCAAGCAACAAACTAAACAAAATGATGGCAATCTGGAAGAGCGAGGAAGTCAGACTGAAAATGAAGATCCTAACATCCTGTATTTTTCCTACTGCAATATATGGATGCGAGACATGGTCTATAACCAAAGAATCAGAAAAGAGAATAACCGCCTTCGAAATGAAATGCTATAGAAACATCTTACGCATCCCGTGGACAAACAAAGAAAGCAATGCAAACATCATGAAAACACTAGGACTAAAAAAGTCCCTGCTAATGAGTAAGATAAAAAAGCTGAAACTCAATTACTTTGGGCACCTGAAAAGACACGACACACTAGAGAGAGATGTACTGGAGGGCATGGCGGAGGGCAAAAGAGGCAGAGGAAGACCACAAAGAAAATGGCAACAGGATATACAGGAATGGCTCAACAACGGCGTGACGGAATGTGGCAGATGGGCACAAGACAGAGACTTATTCCGAAGGACTGTGTGGGAGGCTACGTCCAAGTGATATGCCACAGAGAGAGAGAGAGAGAGAGCTTAAACTGCCAGTTGGCAGCCCCTTTTGACGGCAAAATAAAATAAAACACGTAGTTATGTGAGTTGTGTGTGTGTGTGTGTGTGGGTAGGGGTGGGGGAGGGGGTGCGAGCGTTGATAACCCGAGGTGGACGTGGGCGATAAAGTGGACATAAAGTTTTTCATAACAAAACTTCCTACATATTTTCTTTGAATTGTCAATATGTCGAGAATTGCCTATAACTGTAACCATAACATTACAACAATGGACATTGAAAATTTAAATTTTAGAACTGTTTTGATCAATGGCTTCAATAAATGGACATCTTCTAAAGACAAACAATCCCCAAAAACAAACATGTTATAATGAGTAATACTGAGTGCCAGCATACACACGACCCAATTGATCCCATTTTAACTATCCAATATTTGTCTGGGTTTGACAATACGACCAACTCGGGTTCGAACCATCTTATCTTCTGTCTCAATACATTGGTTGTGATCTGGTGCAGTAACGTGACCTGTAACACCCTGGGTATCTGACAGGTCATCCTTCCCACCTACGAAGGATTCGAATCCACTCCCTTCCAAATGATAAATTCTTTGGGTGGGTCTTACCAAAAGCCCCCTTTGAGTCTTTACTTCCCCAGTTCTAATTAGGTTGTCTCCACCTGGAAATACTTTGGTGATCGATCAGCCCTAAAGGCCACTTTAGTTTGGGTGTGTTGTCATCTTTAATCAATACGACAGATCCCACCATTATCTTACCCCTTGCTTTAGGTACAGGACCGTCTTCTGTACACATTACTCCAAAACGGTCCAAAACCTTTCAAGTTCCTGATTTCGGGCACTAGCCATTTGTTGGATACTAGAAGTATCCGGCTCTTCTGGGTTCTAAATCATTAAAGTGCGAGTTCCTACTTTTCCCCCATTCAGAAAATGATTGGGTGTCAAGGTCTCCGAGCTATCAATAGCGTCGCCTACATAAGTTAACGGACGACTGTTAATGCACTTTTCTACTTCACAAAAAAGTGTCAATAATTCTGTCTTTGTGAGACGCCTTGTTCCCAACCATTCTCTCAAGCGGGATGTCACAGTGCGTACACACCTTTTCCCACAAGATCCAAGGTCATCTAGGAGTGATAAACTTCCATATGGGTGCGTTTTCTGAATAGAATTCAGTCAGTGTCTTTGCTGCTGCTTTGAAAGTTTTTGTTTGGTCACTATATATAGTTGAAGGTCTGCGTCTAAGAGACACACATCGCTTGAATGCGAACAAAAATTGCCTTAGCGATAAGTCATCAAAGATCTCAAGGTGTATCACCCTAATCACCCCACAAGTACATAGACAAATATAGGGTTTAATAGCCGGATTGTCTGAAAAATATATTGGCCCTGCGAAGTGAATAACGGGGATTGAAAAAGGTTCTGACCGTTGAGTTCGCTCTTTGGAGAGCGGCGCCATGGGTTGTTGGCAAGGTAAGGAATTATATATAGCACCTGTTTTTTTTATCTTTCTTACCAACTTTCTAATGTCCATAAGGACGAATATCATCACTATCCACTATAGAAGTACTTCTACGAATAGAGGTGGCCTTTGACAATTATTTTCAAGGTCCTTGGTAATTGACACTGCCATAAAAAAAAAATACGTTCAAAAAAGTGTCTGTGTAGTATAATCGTTCATCGTTATTGCTAGTCTGGCAAAAATCACAGCGTAAAGGAATACTTGGGTTGTTTCCCTTAGAACGAGGAGCTTACGGACCCCCCCCCCCCCCCCCCTCTCCTGTCCATCATGCTTTTAAAAATGATTCAAGAAAAGGTGAGAATGAAATAACTATTCAAAAATTGATTTGATGGACCCGCCACCAGATAAGATAATCATTGTAACATTGGTGGTGTTTCGAATCAAAACCGTGAGGGCGTGAGAGGAGGAAGATCCAAAGTCAAAACATAAAACAAGTTAAACATCTGATGGTATTGACGTGAAATATATATTCGGGTCCTCACGTAAAATTGTCAAAACACGGCGTAGACAAAAAACAACAAATCTAGATCGTCAAATAAATGCTTGTCCCTTGAAAAAGTTCGAGAGAATGTGAAAAAATCAGGATCGTTCGTAATAAACAGGAAACGGGTAGTGCTGGGCGGGTACCAGCGGGTAATAAAGTTAAACCGAGTACTCGGGTAAAAGGGGCGGTAGCGGGGGGTGTGTCTTTTTTACGAAACCCGCCGAAACCCGCCGAAACCTGCCGAAACCCACCGAAACCCGACGAATCCCGACAAAGTTATGGGAAGTAGGTAGCAATGGAGAGTAAACCTGGAACTCAGGGCAGTGTACACCATTGGGGAGTGGACCTGGGACTGGGTTTCGGCGGGTTTCGTAAAAATAGAACTAGTGCTTTTTTACGAAACCCGCCGAAACCCGCCGAAACGCGACAATATCCAGCAAAGTTATGGGAAGTAGATAACTGTGGGGAGTGAGCCCGAGACTCAGGGAAGTGTACACCAGTCGGGAGTGAACCTGAGACTAATGTTATCGGCCGGTTTCGTAAAAAAGAATTAGTGCTTTATTACGAAACCCGCCGAAACCCGCCGAAACCCGACACTATCCGGCAAACTTATGGGAGTTTGGCAACAGTGGGGGGTGATCCTGGGAGTCAGGGAATTGCACACCAGTGGGGAGTTAACATGGGACTGTGTAAAAAGGATATCAGTGGGAAATAAACCTGGGACTAAAGGGAGATGGATACCATTAAAAGTTGAAGCCGGATATGGGAGTTGAGTACCAGAGGAGAATGAACCTGACACTATAGGAGATGGGCGCCAGTGTGGAGTGAACCTGGGACTCAGGGAAGTGCACACCAACTGGGAGTTAACCTTGGACTGTGGGTATCCGAGCCGAACTATAGGAGTTGGGTACCAGAGGAGAATGAACTTGACACTATAGGAGGTGGGTGCCAGTAGGGAGTGAACCTGGGACTATGTAAACAGGATATCAGTGGGAAATAAACCTGGGACTAATGGGAGATGGATACCATTGAAAGTTGAAGCCGGATATGAGAGCTTGGTACCAGAGGAGAATGAACCTGACACTATAGGGGGTAGGCGCCAGTGGGGAGTGAACCTGGGACTATGTAAAAAGGATATCAGTGGGAAATAAACCGGGGACTAAAGGGAGATGAATACCATTGAAAGTTGAAGCCGGATATGAGAGTTTGGTACCAGAGAAGAATGAACCTGACACTATAGGAGGTGAGCGCCAGTGGGGAGTGAACCTGGGACTATGTAAAAAGGATATCAGTAGGAAATAAATCTGGGACTAAAGGGAGATGGATACCATTGGAAGTTGAAGCCGGATTTGGGAGTTGGGTACCAGAGGAGAGAGAAACCTGACACAATAGGAGGTGGGCGCCAGTGGGGAGTGAACCTGGGACTATGTAAAAAGGATATCAGTGGGAAATAAACCTGAGACTAAAGGGAGATGAATACCATTGAAAGTTGAAGCCGGATATGAGAGTTTGGTACCAGAGAAGAATGAACCTGACACTATAGGAGGTGGGCGCCAGTGGGGAGTGAACATGGGACTATGTAAAAAGGATAGCAGTAGGAAATAAATCTGGGACTAAAGGGAGATGGATACCATTGGGAGTTGAAGCCGGATTTGGGAGTTGGGTACCAGAGGAGAGAGAAACCTGACACAATAGGAGGTGGGCGCCAGTGGGGAGTGAACCTGGGACTATGTAAAAAGGATATCAGTGGGAAATAAACCTGAGACTAAAGGGAGATGAATACCATTGAAAGTTGAAGCCGGATATGAGAGTTTGGTACCAGAGGAGAATGAACCTGACACTATAGGAGGTGGGCGCCAGTGGGGAGTGAATCTGGGACTATGTAAACAGGATATCAGTGGGAAATAAACCTGGGACTAAAGGGAGATGGATACCATTAAAACTTGAAGCCGCATATGAGAGCTTGGTACCAGAGGAGAATGAACCTGACACTATAGGGGGTGGGCGCCAGTGGGGAGTGAACCTGGGACTATGTAAACAGGATATCAGTGGGAAATAAACCTGGGACTAAAGGGAGATGGATACCATTGAAAGTTGAAGCCGGATATGAAAGTATGGTACCAAAGGAGAATGAACCTGACTTAATAGGAGGTGGGCGGCAGTGGAGAGTGAACCTGGGACTCAGGGAATAGCACACCAGTGGGGAGTTAACCTGGGAATATGTAAACAGGATATTAGTAGGAAATAAATCTGGGACTAAAGGGAGATGGATACCATTGGGAGTTGATATCTATAGTGTCAGGTTCATTCTCCTCTGGTACCCAACTCCTATAGTTCGGCTCGGATACCCACAGTTATCCATCTCCCACAGTCCCAGGTTAACTCCAA
This sequence comes from Berghia stephanieae, assembly GCF_034508935.2. Lineage (NCBI taxonomy): Eukaryota > Metazoa > Mollusca > Gastropoda > Nudibranchia > Aeolidiidae > Berghia > Berghia stephanieae. The sequence goes on from NC_088369.1 coordinate 46,589,997, forward strand.
ATTGGTGTGCACTTCCCTGAGTCCCAGGTTCACTCCACACTGGGGCCCACCTTCTATAGTGTCAGGTTCATTCTCCTCTGGTACTCAACTCCCATATCCAGCTTCAACTTTTAATGGTATCCATCTCCCTTTAGTCCCAGGATTATTTCCCACTGATATCCTGTTTACACAGTCCCAGGTTCACTCCACACTGGCGCCCACCTTCTATAGTGTCAGGTTCATTCTCCTCTGGTACTCAACTCCCATATCCGGCTTCAACTTTCAATGGTATTCATCTCCCTTTAGTCCCAGGTTTATTTCCCACTGATATCCTGTTTACATAGTCCCAGGTTCACTCCCCACTGGCGCCCACCCCCTATAGTGTCAGGTTCATTCTCCTCTGGTACCAAACTCTCATATCCGACTTCAACTTTCAATGGTATCCATCTCCCTTTAGTCCCAGGTTTATTTCCCACTGATATCCTTTTTACATAGTCCCGGGTTCACTCCCCACTGGTGTGCAATTTCCTGAGTCCCAGGTTCACTCCCCACTGGCGCCCACCTTCTATAGTGTCAGGTTCATTCTCCTCTGGTACCCAACTCCTATAGTTCGGCTCGGATACCCACAGTTATCCATCTCCCGCAGTCCCAGGTTAACTCCCAATTGGTGTGCACTTCCCTGAGTCCCAGGTTCACTCCACACTGGCGCCCAGCTTCTATAGTGTCAGGTTCATTCTCCTCTGGTACCAAACTTTCATATCCAGCTTCAACTTTCAATGGTATCCATCTCCCTTTAGTCCCAGGTTTATTTCCCACTGATATCCTGTTTACATAGTCCCAGGTTCACTCCACACTGGCGCCCATCTCCTATAGTGTCAGGTTCATTCTCCTCTGGTACTCAACTCCCATATCCAGCTTCAACTTTCAATGGTATCCACCTCCCTTTAGTCCCCGGTTTTTTTCCCACTGATATCCTTTTTTACATAGTCCCGGGTTCACTCCCCACTGGCGCCCATCTCCTATAGTGTCAGGTTCATTCTCCTCTCGTACTCAACTCCCATATCCGGCTTCAACTTTCAATGGTATTCATCTCCCTTTAGTCCAGGTTTATTTCCCACTGATATCCTGTTTACATAGTCCCAGGTTCACTCCACACTGGCGCCCATCTCCTATAGTGTCAGGTTCATTCTCCTCTGGTACTCAACTCCCATATCCGGCTTCAACTTTCAATGGTATTCATCTCCCTTTAGTCCCAGGTTTATTTCCCACTGATATCCTTTTTACACAGTCCCAGGTTAACTCCCCACTGGTGTGCAATTCCCTGACTCCCAGGATCACCCCCCACTGTTGCCAAACTCCCATAACTTTGCCGGATATTGTCGGGTTTCGGCGGGTTTCGTAATAAAGCACTAATTCTTTTTTACGAAACCCGCCGAAACCGGCCGATAACCTTAGTCTCAGGTTCACTCCCCACAGTTGTCTACTTCCCATAACTTTGCTGGATATTGTCGGGTTTCGGCGGGTTTCGTAAAAAAGCACTAGTTCTTTTTACAAAACCCGCCGAAACCCAGTCCCAGGTTCACTCCCCAATGGTGTACACTTCCCTGAGTTCTAGGTTCACTCCCCACTGCCACCTACTTCCCATAACTTTGTCGGGATTCGTCGGGTTTCGTCGGGTTTCGTAAAAAAGACACACCGTCTAGTATCTAGTATCTAGTATCTAGTATCGAGTATCTAGTTCACTCTGCAATGATACCAGATAAAGGTGATGAGTCACATATCCTTTTTTCATTGGAACTCAGAAAAGTGATTTTGATGTAAAACTAAAAAAACAAAAAAACAGCTTTTGTATTGAGAATAAACCCCGAATGTCATGACAATCTTATAGACAACAACAATAACCACAATAAATTGCTGAAGTCTGTAATAGTAATAGTAATAAAGCTTTTATTTTCATGACGACTAATGGGACAATTCTAGGTCGTGCAGTCTTCTTTGTACAAGCCATTGTTGAACTTTAACCTTGGCAACTTCCGGTTGGCTGAATGTTGCATTTGCCCTGCCTTCTTCTATCTCTTGGTTGTATCTGGAGAGAAAAAAAAGGACCAAAACTAAAATCTGTAATATAAATTAAATGGAATAGGCAAGAATCATTTAGCTGTTTCTAATTGTTTTAGACAGCTAGGAATGTAAATGGTCTCCACACAGTCTTTCTAACAGACTATTCATTCTTCAGCTGACATGGCGGTTTAAAAAAAAAATTTAAATCCCAAATTTTGCAAGCTAAAAACAGCAAAATTTCCAATTAATTTTCCTAAACACCCATAATTAGTTCATGAAAGAGGAAGGTATTTGTTTTATATTAAGGATTTCATGGTGCTTGCAACAAATGTAAGGTCATATCAGCGCCAGTAAAAAGTTAGAAAACGAGATAGAAAAAAAACAAAAAAAAACAACTACTCTTTATTAATCATCTTTCAAGTTCTATGCAAACTACAACATTAAAAAATTGTTTTTTTTTTGTTTTTTTTTGGTTTTTTTTTGGGGGGGGGGGGGGGGGCTTGTTTTGTTTTTCTTTGCTTGCAAAATCCCGAAAATTTGCAAAAATTTGCAAAAAAAATTGCAGATTTTGTGGCCGCAATGCAAATCAGTGATATTTTGAGATTTTTTGCAGCCCCAAGCAGACGGAGGCGATGCAAAAACTGCCATGCCAGCTTTAGTTTACTTCATGTGTTTGTGTGTTGAGTTGGTTATGATAGGAAGAAGTGGTGAGTGGTTTACACATTTGCATATTTCACATGACAGGGCCTTGTCAAAACTTTCATTTAATTTCATGAAAACTATGGAAATTTAGTGTCCTTTGTAATTATCATGGCCTTTTTTTTCAACACAACGACATGTGATAAACTCTCCCTGTCTCTG
>NC_088369.1:46597897-46612897 GCF_034508935.2 Berghia stephanieae
TATGACAATCATTTGTCTGGCTAGTAGAGAGAAGGAAAATCCTGTAATTCCTGTGACAATCATCTGTCTGGCTAGTAGAGAGAAGGAAAATCCTGTAATTCCTGTGACAATCATCTGTCTGGCGGGTAGAGAGAAGGAAAATCCTGTAATTCCTATGACAATCATCTGTCTGGCGAGTAGAGAGAAGGAAAATCCTGTAATTCCTGTGACAATCATCTGTCTGGCTAGTAGAGAGAAGGAAAATCCTGTAATTCCTATGACAATCATCTGTCTGGCGAGTAGAGAGAAGGAAAATCCTGTAATTCCTGTGATAATCATCTGTCTGGCGAGTCGAGAGAAGGAAAATCCTGTAATTCCTATGACAATCACCTGTCTGGCGAGTAGAGAGAAGGAAAATCCTGTAATTCCTATGACAATCATCTGTCTGGCGAGTAGAGAGAAGGAAAATCCTGTAATTCCTGTGACAATCATCTGTCTGGCTTTGCAGATTCTCATCTAGGTGGAGAAGATATTTAATGACCTTCAGCTATTCCACTTTAATCATTTTTCCCTTTTTTGGTTACAAACTCTTACTTTTGTATCTCGCATATTTTAGTCTTTAAAAAAAAGCGCAATATCCACTTAATGTGCTCAAAGCGCTTTACAAGGACTACCTTACCAACAGCAACATGTAACATGTAGAACTAGACATGACACCTGTTGGGCGATACTACAGTTTTTTTCAGACAGAGACAATGCTGTTAACAGCCAGGTATTCATTTTATACCTGAGTATGGTGAGAGAATGTGAGTAAAGAGCCTTTTCCAAGGACCCAACTATGCACCAAGCGAGGCTCGAACTTGGGACCCTCCGATCCGAAAGCAAGTGTCATAGCACTATGCCACATCGCCACAATATTACTATATCATACTTTTTACTACTATTATTATAGCCTATTAAAATATGAAAAATCATACTGACTGGTTGACAAGCCAAATGAAGATGCTGCCAATGATAATGATATTTATAATGACTGTGAAAACGAAACAAGAAGAAAAATATGAATAGGAGAGCAGGAAATTCTAAAGAGGGACCATTTCGTTTATTCAATCCTCTTACCGCGTCAAAAGCAGATGCTTTAGGCCACACAAATGCCTCCATGACTGTGTGGCAGATGCCAGAATGGACTCGTCCTCAATAAATAAAGTCTCCACATATCTCGGATCACCAGCAACGAGCAGCTCGCAGTAACGCTGTAATTCTAGAATTGTATAATCCATTTTGGTACTATGACTATTCTGTAGAAAACAGAAAGCATGGACAGAAACTAAAAATTAAAATTCATTTGCTTATGAAAAAAATCTGATAACATTTTCTATAATGTAGAATAATGTTAAATTAAAAATCAACAATTTCTGTAAAATTCATGAGGAATTTAATGTTAGCATACTTGCTGGAAACACGAACGATACAAATCATATTCGACAAGTGTCTTAAAAGGCTGCATGTGGTGTAATAAATACTGTATTTTTAGGTCTATAAGTCACAAAATTTTTGTCTCGATCCAAGCACTCATAGTTCAGCCAAGTTTGTAGGCTTCATGACTATCTTTATGATATCGTAGTGAATAAATTATGATCACAAAAATCATACATCACCAATGAATGCTCGTATTTTCCAATGTCCTATCAACCAAGTGTAAAGGCTTCATGACATTGCCACAAATAAATGATGACTGAAATCATACACAGAGCCTTTCAGTTCAGAGCAGCTTATGGTGGCAGGAAATTGATTTTTTGTAAAAATTGAGTGGTGAAGCTAATAGTCTTGTGTGACTTCTTCTTCTTCTTCTTCTTCTTCTTCTTCTTCTTCTTCTTCTTCTTCTTCTTCTTCTTCTTCTTCTTCTTCTTCTTCTTCTTCTTCTTCTTCTTCCAGCTTATCCCTCAGTTTGCAGGGTTGCCATAATCAATGCCACATCTCCACGCATATCGGTTCAGAGCATCATCTTCCTCCAGGCCCAGTTCTTTCATATCGTCCTTTACCTTATCCCACTATCTAGTCTTTGGACGTCCCTTGTTCCTCTTTCCCACCAATTGTAAGTCCAATACTTTCCTTCTCACGTACTCTCTCTCTCTCTCTCTCTCTCGTCTCTTTACATGTCCGAACCATTTCAATCTATCTTCTCTCATCTTTATTGATACATTCTTCACTTCAGTCAATCTTTGAATTCGTTAATTTCTTTTCTGACTTAGACTATTTTTGTAGAAAACGGTAGGGGCTGCCTGAAGCCGGTGATCGTGAAAATACTAACGAGAAAGTGAAAATGGAGAGGCTTCGTAAGGTTTGTTCCCATATGAAGCCTCTCCATTTTCACTCTTTCGTTAGTATTTAGACTATTTTTGTCTACCTTAATGGTTTGCGGGGGACGATCCAATCCCAGCATGTCCACCGTCCTTGCCTGGTATATGACTAAAATGTCACTGTCACTGCCAGGTAGACTACAATTGTATCTGGTGAGTCAAATTTAAATATCACAGACATGAGCATTTCTAAATCACAATATCCATTTTGCACATGTCAAGAGACGAGAGAGGGAGTACGTGGGAAGGAAAGTGTTGGACTTACAAATAGCAGGAAAGAGGAAGAAGGTGACGCCCAAGACTAGATGCTGGGATAAGGTCAAGGACGATAAGAAAGAACTGGGTGGAGGAAGATGGTGGGATAAGGTAAAGGACGATATGAAAGAACTGGGCCTGGAGGAATATGATGCGTTGAGCCGAGATGCATGGAGATGTGGCATTCATTATGGCAACCCTGCAAAATGTGGGATAAGCTGAAGGAAGAAGAATTTCCATTACAAATTACACGTGCTCAAAATGCTTGACAAGGGGTCCCTGGTCAAAAGCCCAATGTGGGACAAGTCATGATGAAAGGTTAGACAACAATTATTTCCTACAGAGACAATGTTGTTAATGATCAGGTACTCAATTTACACCTGAGTACGATGAGAGAATGTAAATAAAGAGCCTTTTCCAAGGACAGAAATATGCAACGTTCAAAGGAGGACTCAAACCCTGGACCTTCCATCTGAAGGCGAGTGTCATACCACTAGACCACATGATGATGATGATGACAATGACAATGATGATGATGACAATGACAATGATGATGATGACAATGACAATGATGGCGATGGTGATGATGGCGATGGTGATGATGATGATGATGATGATGATGATGATGATGATGATGATGATGATGATGATGATGATGATGATGATGGTAATAATGACCATAATACTGCATCTTAATTTCCAATATAAATACCTCATAGGATTCAGTCAAAATTGTTGCTGTCATTTAAGATTTCAAAATATACGAAAAAAAATGTTATCAGAATATAAGATTATATTTTATCATGTCAAATGGTCACTCACAAATGAAAAGCTCTTAAAATCTTCATTATCAAACTGCTTTAAAAGAAACCATGATTAAAATTATGGCAATAATAGTTTGGTCTAAATTGACCCAAAAAAATGACTTAGAGTTGTTTTTTAAAATAAATATCTCAATCCTGAAAAAGCTCACAAATGCAGCTGTATAGGGCATTAACATTTATGAGGAAAACAAAATCACCTTTGACTTCCAAAAGGACAAGCAAGTAAAACCTTTCCAAGCTCCTTTTCTATTTTCTCCACAATAGCCTGCCATCCTTTGGATACATCATCACAGAAACCGATTGCGTTTTCCTCTTCTTTAAAAAATGATTCTTTTGCTTTGATCTTTTCTAGTTTTTCATTTTCCAAATCTCGTCTCTTCTCACATGTACTCGTGAAATGCTTGTCAATCAACTCGCACATAGAACTACCAACTTCCTGAGACATTTCTTGCCAGTTCCTTGCTTTATTGACGCATGAATTGTCCACCAAATTCAAATCTTTCGTCTTGTTAAAAGGCAGACACTCATAGGAATTCAAAGACTGAAAGTGTGTAATCCACTTGACTTGAAAACGGACCCAGTCATTGTCATTGTCAGCAAGGTGTGCGGTGGAATCATGAGTCGAATTAGTCGTATTTGCATCACTGTTGCAAGAATCATTTTCTTTCAGTTTGAGCGGATACAGACTTTCACAATAACCATGCCATCCATGTTGATTATTCACGCTGAAAACTAAAATAACTTTATTGTTAGGCTTGGAATGGGCTTTTTCAAGAATATCTTGGGGCTGTGGCGGTTTAGTCCGTTTACGAAATGCCCATTCTCCTGTTGAAATACATGTTTGTAAATTTTCTAGAGTTGCACATTTTACAACAAAGAATGATGAATCTTTCTTCTCATAATCAAAAGGAGCTGAATTTTCAAATCCCGCCATTTTCTGATCTCTCTGGGGGAATAGAAATAAACAAATCATATTCGCAAGTACAATTTCAAAAGTAAAGCATTTTATCACGTTTGGGCACTGTCACTGACAGTAGACATTAGACCAATCATTATATTGTCACTGACAGTAGACATTAGACCAATCATTATACTGTCACGACAGTAGACATTAGACCAATCATTATACTGTCACTGACAGTAGACATTAGACCAATCATTATACTGTCACTGACAGTAGACATTAGACCAATCATTATACTGTCACTGACAGTAGACATTAGACCAATCATTATACTGTCACTGACAGTAGACATTAGACCAATCATTATACTGTCACTGACAGTAGACATTAGACCAATCATTATACTGTCACTGACAGTAGACATTAGACCAATCATTATACTGTCACTGACAGTAGACATTAGACAATCATTATACTGTCACTGACAGTAGACATTAGACCAATCATTATACTGTCACTGACAGTAGACATTAGCCCAAATTTCATTATACTGCCACTGACAGTAGACATTAGACCAATCATTATACTGTCACTGACAGTAATTAAACCAATCATTATATTGCTGACTTTCAGTTTTCATTTAGCCAATCATTATCTTCACATGACGTAAATTAGAACAACTCATTATACTGCCACCTGACATTGACATTAGACCAATTCCTTTTATGTCACTGCAGTAGAATTAGACCAATCAAATTATACTGTCACTGTAAAAGTCAGACATATAGACCAATCATATATGTCCACTGACATAGACATTGGACCAATCATTATCATGTCACGTGCGGTGACATGAGCAATTCATTATATGCATCGACAGTAGCATTAGACAATCATTATCTTTGTCGACGGACAGTTACATTAACCATCATCATTTGTCATGCACGTAGAACATTAACCAATACTTATATGTCACTGACAGAGACATTAGCCATCATTTTGTCATGACATAGACTTAGCGTCTATCTTTAAAATCATTCACTGTACATACATTAGACCAATCTTATTGTCACTTGAACAGAGACATTAGATCTATCTTTATAATTCACAAGTAGACATTACCAATCATTTATTGTCACTGACTGTAGACATTAGACAAATCATTATTGTCATGTACATATTTCATGTAACCAATCATTTACTGTCACTGACAGTAGACATTAGACCAATCATTATATTGTCACTGACAGTAGACATTAGACCAATCATTATACTGTCACTGACAGTAGACATTAGACCAATCATTATACTGTCACTGACAGTAGACATTAGACCAATCATTATACTGTCACTGACAGTAGACATTAGACCAATCATTATATGTCACTGACAGTAGACATTAGACCAATCATTATATTGTCACTGACAGTAGACATTAGACCAATCATTTAACTGTCACTGACAGTAGACATTAGACCAATCATTATACTGTCACTGACAGTAGACATTAGACCAATCATTATACTGTCACTGACAGTAGACATTTAGACCAATCATTATACTGTCACTGACATAGACATTAGACCAATCATTATACTGTCACTGACAGTAGACATTAGACCAATCATTATACTGTCACTGACAGTAGACATTAGACCAATCATTATACTGTCACTGACAGTAGACATTAGACCAATCATTATACTGTCACTGACAGTAACATTAGACCAATCATTATACTGTCACTGACAGTAGACATTAGACCAATCATTATACTGTCACTGACAGTAGACATTAGACCAATCATTATACTGCCACTGACAGTAGACATTAGACCAATCATTATACTGTCACTGACAGTAGATATTAGACCAATCATTATATTGTCACTGACAGTAGACATTAGACCAATCATTATATTGTCACTGACAGTAGACATTAGACCAATCATTATACTGTCACTGACAGTAGACATTAGACCAATCATTATACTGTCACTGACAGTAGACATTAGACCAATCATTATACTGTCACTGACAGTAGACATTAGACCAATCATTATATTGTCACTGACAGTAGACATTAGACCAATCATTATACTGCCACTGACAGTAGACATTAGACCAATAATTATATGTCACTGACAGTAGACATTAGACCAATCATTATATTGTCACTGACAGTAGACATTAGACCAATCATTATATTGTCACTGACAGTAGACATTAGACCAATCATTATATTGTCATGACAGTAGACATTAGACCAATCATTATATGTCACTGACAGTAGACATTAGACAATCATTATACTGTCACTGACAGTAGACATTAGACCAATCATTATACTGTCACTGACAGTAGACATTAGACCAATCATTATACTGTCACTGACAGTAGACATTAGACCAATCATTATATGTCACTGACAGTAGACATTAGACAAATCATTATACTGTCACTGACAGTAGACATTAGACCAATCATTATACTGTCACGACAGTAGACATTAGACCAATCATTATACTGTCACTGACAGTAGACATTAGACCAATCATTATACTGTCACTGACAGTAGACATTAGACCAATCATTATACTGTCACTGGCAGTAGACATTAGACCAATCATTATATTGTCACTGACAGTAAACATTAGACCAATCATTATACTGTCACTGACAGTAGACATTAGACCAATCATTATATTGTCACTGACAGTAGACATTAGACCAATCATTATATGTCACTGACAGTAGACATTAGACCAATCATTATATTGTCACTGACAGTAGACATTAGACCAATCATTATACTGTCACTGACAGTAGACATTAGACCAATCATTATATGTCACTGACAGTAGACATTAGACCAATCATTATACTGTCACTGACAGTAGACATTAGACCAATCATTATACTGTCACTGCAGTAGACATTAGACCAATCATTATACTGTCACTGCAGTAGACATTAGACCAATCATATACTGCACTGAAGTAGACATTAGACCAATCATTATACTGTCACTGACAGTAGACATTAGACCAATCATTATACGTCACTGAAGTAGACATAGACCAATATTATACTGCCACTGACAGTAACATTAGACCAATCATTTACTGCCACTGACAGTAGACATAGACCAATCATTATACGTCACTGACAGTAACATTAGACCATCATTATATGTCACTGACAGTAACATTAGACAATCATTATACTGTCACTGACAGTAGACATTAGACCAATCATTATACTGTCACTGACAGTAGACTTAGACAATCATTATAGGTCACTGACAGTAGACATTAGACCAATCTTATACTGTCACTGACATAGAATTAGACCAATCATTACTGTCACTGCAGAACATTAGACCAATCATTATACGTCACTGACAGTAGACATTAGACCAATCATTATACTGTCACTGACAGTAGACATTAGACAATCATTATACTGTCTGACAGTAGACATTAGACCAATCATTATACTGTCATGACAAGAGACATTAGACCAATCATTATACTGCACTGACAGTAGACATTAGACCAATCATTATACTGTCACTGACAGTAGACATTAGACCAATCTTATACTGTCACTGACAGTAGACTTAGACCAATCACTATACTGTCACTGACAGTAGACTTAGACCAATCATTATACTGTCATGACAGTAGCATTAGACCAATCATTATACTGTCACTGACAGTAACATTAGACAATCATTATACTTCCGACAAGAGACATTAGACCAATCATATACTGCCACTGACAGAGCATTAGACAATCATTATACTGTCACTGACAGTAGATTTAGACAATCATTATATGTCACTGACATTAGACATTAGACCAATCATTATACTGTCACTGACAGTAGACATTAGACCAATCATTATATTGTCACTGACAGTAGACATTAGACCAATCATTATACTGTCACTGACAGTAGACATTAGACCAATCATTATATTGTCACTGACAGTAGACATTAGACCAATCATTATACTGTCACTGACAGTAGACATTAGACCAATCATTATACTGTCACTGGCAGTAGACATTAGAATAATCATTATACTGTCACTGGCAGTAGACATTAGACCAATCATTATACTGCCACTGACAGTAGACATTAGACCAATCATTATACTGTCACTGGCATTAGACATTAGACCAATCATTATACTGTCACTGACAGTAGACATTAGACCAATTGTTATACTGCCACTGACAGTAGACATTAGACCAATCATTATACTGCCACTGACAGAAGACATTAGACCAATCATTATACTGTCACTGACAGTAGACATTAGACCAATCATTATACTGTCACTGACAGTAGACATTAGACCAATCATTATACTGTCACTGACAGTAGACATTAGACCAATCATTATACTGTCACTGACAGTAGACATTAGACCAATCATTATAGTGTCACTGACAGTAGACATTAGACCAATCATTATACTGTCACTGACAGTAGACATTAGACCAATCATTATACTGTCACTGGCAGTAGACATTAGACCAATCATTATACTGTCACTGACAGTAGACATTAGACCAATCATTATACTGTCACTGACAGTAGACATTAGACCAATCATTATACTGTCACTGACAGTAGACATTAGACCAATCATTATACTGTCATTGACAAGAGACATTAGACCAATCATTATACTGTCACTGACAGTAGACATTAGACCAATCATTATACTGTCACTGACAGTAGACATTAGACCAATCATTATACTGTCACTGACAGTAGACATTAGACCAATCACTATACTGTCACTGACAGTAGACATTAGACCAATCATTATACTGTCACTGACAGTAGACATTAGACCAATCATTATACTGTCACTGACAGTAGACATTAGACCAATCATTATACTGTCACTGACAAGAGACATTAGACCAATCATTATACTGCCACTGACAGTAGACATTAGACCAATCATTATACTGTCACTGACAGTAGATTTAGACCAATCATTATACTGTCACTGACAGTAGACATTAGACCAATCATTATACTGTCACTGACAGTAGACATTAGACCAATCATTATACTGTCACTGACAGTAGACATTAGACCAATCATTATACTGTCACTGACAGTAGACATTAGACCAATCATTATACTGTCACTGACAGTAGACATTAGACCAATCACTATACTGTCACTGACAGTAGACATTAGACCAATCATTATACTGTCACTGACAGTAGACATTAGACCAATCATTATACTGTCACTGACAGTAGACATTAGACCAATCATTATATTGTCACTGACAGTAGACATTAGACCAATTATTATACTGTCACTGACAGTAGACATTAGACCAATCATTATACTGTCACTGACAGTAGACATTAGACCAATCATTATACTGTCACTGACAGTAGACATTAGACCAATCATTATACTGTCACTGACAGTAGACATTAGACCAATCATTATACTGTCACTGACAGTAGACATTAGACCAATCATTATACTTTTGGGTGCGAGAGTAAACCACACAAACTGTCTCATTAAATTAATTTTAAAAAGGGGCAGGATAATGAATAATGCTCTCCTTTCTATCAACAAATGGTTTTGAGATTTCATGACAGGGACAGAATTTTCAGACGATACAACAAAGACCTCTTCGACTGTTTTTCATACAGGGATGATCTAATCATAAAGTAAACATCATTTTCTTTAAATTAATGCAGGAATCATGAGTAAAAACACACTGATTGGTTCAATTATTTTTTTTCGGTTCTTCTGAGAGAGAAATGAAAATGATGGCTTATTTGACAGACTTTTAAGAGATTATTTACATTAACACAAATGTCTAAAAAGAATGAAGATTTTAAAGGTTTGGTTCAAGCATACGACATAGAAGTATAGGTCCAAGAAGAACAATGTTTGGTTCAAGCATACAACATAGAAGTATAGGTCCAAGAAGAACAATGTTTGGTTCAAGCATACAACATAGAAGTATAGGTCCAAGAAGAACAATGTTTGGTTCAAGCATACAACATAGAAGTATAGGGCCAAGAAGAACAATGTATGGTTCAAGCATACAACATAGAAGTATAGGTCCAAGAAGAACAATGTTTGGTTCAAGCATACAACATAGAAGTATAGGTCCAAGAAGAACAATGTTTGGTTCAAGCATACAACATAGAAGTATAGGTCCAAGAAGAACAATGTTTGGTTCAAGAATACAACATAGAAGTATAGGTCCAAGAAGAACAATGGCTGTAATCTGAGGCTACTTTCAGAAACGCACAAAATGTATGGACTCGACTAGTTAACAAAAAATTGCATAAATATACAATAATAACATTATATAGGAACGAAAAGACAAAACATGACGTGAGTTGTTTGAGGAGGGGGAGAAGAAGAAGAAGAAGAAGAAGAAGAAGAAGAAGAAGAAGAAGAAGAAGAAGAAGAAGAAGAAGAAGAAGAAGAAGAAGAAGAAGAATATAAAAGTAAAAGCTCTATACAGTACAGTTCCGATAATAATTTAAGGAAAAGGCTTTTCGGACCCGAGTCTGAATTGCTTCCCGTGACAATTCGGACTCGAGTCTAAACTAAACAGAACTCCGTCGCTAACCAGTGTCGAGTCTGAACAGTCTCTGATGGCTCTTCAATTCGGAATACTGCAATGCAATGCGCCCGAATGATGAACTTATCATAGTGAAACTCTCAGTTACTATTCCGTTTGCAGCTATAGAAACCGTATTGGTCTCCCCAAACACACACACACACTCATGAGTATCTCTATGTCATTAAAAACAGATTAATCACACACCCACCCCCCCCCCCCCCCAACAACCATTTCCACAACCCAAGAGCCGGCGGCTATTTCTCTTTGATCTTGTATCGTATCACCATGTTCTCCCCTGCGTCCAGCGCCTCGGTCGTTTGCGGGTAACCCCTCCCCCATTACCAGTTGATCATTTTCTCTCCGTATTAACCAGTGCTTATTTTATTAATAAGCACATAGTCCAGTATTATCTAATAATATTAGTATTAGACGTATATTAGTACTCTGCCCCTACCCCAGTGGCATGGCTCTATTGCATGGTTTGCTGCCAAAAATCGCCTCTATTTTTATATTTAGAAATAAAACAGCATATTTTTTTAATTAAAAAAGAGAATTAAGATACTGCCTTTTGTCAAAGTCCGACCCATACTGCCTTTTAAATAAAACGCTCAATGCCCAAAGTCATATTTTTCTCCTTTCCCCGCACTTTTTCGCGCCCGCAAATGGCAGCAGCCTCTTATGGTTCACACTATTATGTTATGACGATCGACCCAATCAGCAAAGTCCGGTCCGCATTCGTGCACCGTCGCAAACCCACTGGGTAGCATCGTCACAACACACCTTTCGACTAGATGCTCTGCCGTCTCGGGTTCTTGCCCACAGCGTAGTTAGACCCCACCGATGTAACGCACTTGCCGTTAGGCAGCTCCTCGACCAAAGCCGATTCGCAGCTACCCAGTGTCTCCTCTTACTGGTATCAAATCCTGGCAACTTCTCACCAAGCTTAGAGGAGTGTAGGTCCCCGCCCCCACGAGGGATTGAATTAATCCAAACTGACTTCACTTCACTAATGGCTGCACCCACTTCTCGGGGACTGAACGGGGCCGTCCAGTCCGACTTATCCGCAGGTAGCGAGTCCAAAATCGTACGGTACGCCTTGCGGACACCGCGCTCAAAAGCCTGATTAGGGACCCGTTTGCTACGGCTCTTAATGTTCTTGGCAATTGTGTCTGCCTCACACTCCGGTGCAGCCTTCGCGTAATTCCAATCTGGGTCCAATTTCTTTATCAAACGCCAAGCGTGGCGGCTGGAGTGTGTAAAGTCGAGACTTTCCACGGTCTCCTGCCACCGTTGCTTCCTTCCCTCTGCCAGAGACTGAAGTAGTCTATCGGCTGCGTCCTGGGACTGGGTCTGCTGGTACTCTCGGTACAGCTCTTCCGACTCTGCTGTCCAGCAAGGGGTGTAGAATTTCCGTTTGCCCCGTGGAATAGAGCGTTGAGCGCTCTTAACCAGTAGCCTGCTAAATTTGGTTATATTCTTGGACTTGGGAGGAATAGCAGGGCAGACCTGCTCGATATAGGAACTGAATTCCTCCCAGTCAGCCTTCCTGAAGTTCCATCTGCAAAGTGGGAGATACTGCACCCTCGGTATTGTCACCCCAGCTGTGACAAGAACCGGCCTGTGCTGGCTATGCGGAAAGTCCCCGAGGACTGTTCGCTTCACCTGCAGCGGTTCACCGTTCGCGCCTTTCGTAACGAGGGTGAGGTCTGGAGTATACTCCTTCTTATGGCGGGTACCCCGGAAGGTACCCTTGGCTGTAGGATCGTACACTAGGTGTAGATCATTACAGTCCATCCATGAGCGGAGTTGTCTTCCTGCCTCGTTGCAGTCTCGGTAGCCCCATTCGTGATGGTGGCTATTAAAGTCTCCCAGACAGATGGAAGGATGGCTGACGACCGGTACCGGTGGTGTAGTCCAAGTCGCTCTAGGTGGTTTGTAGATATTATGCAAACACAGTCCACCTACTTCCACGGAAATTCGGTTCACCCCATTGCTGTCCGTTATGCTCTCAATGACCCTTACCTTCGATGGCTCTTTAGCGTAAATGCTAACCCCTCCTTTGAGCCTCGAAGTGTCCTCGCGTTGGACCACCGTATAGCCTGGGATCTGGAATCAGGAAGATTGCACGCCTGAGTAAAGGTGGGTCTCCTGCAACAGGAGGATGTCTACGCTATGGGCGGCCAATAGCTTTGATAAAAGCTAATTTTTTGCCATACTCTGGCTCTCGACGTTCAGGGACAATATGTGCGTCAGTTCGCCATCCCCGCTGTCGCATTTTCCGCGAATCAATTGATGAGTGGGACGCTTGCTTTTTTCTCGAACGTGCCGACGACCCTGGCGACACGAACGCGGTATTATTTGGCTAGGCGGCAGACCGCTTCGCCATTGACGGGACTGATTGGGACTCGACATGAAGATAATAGTGTGGTGCCCGGGATAGGGCTGCTATTCGGGCACCGGGTTGGATCAAATTTAGTCACACACCAGGGCGAGCAGCTCATTTGGCTCGATACCCGGGATGGTCTCGTGACGGTCGACCGGGATTTACACCTTTGCCCTCCCGTGTGGCTCAAGCCCCCTCACCAACTGCAAGGTAAAGATCCACGAGGGGGCGCAAATGGCAAAATATATAATGTAGAAATGTCATACATGTATCTTTTGCAACACGCTCATGGCAAATCAAATAAATCTTCCAATCATTACATAAAGACACTCTTTTTTCTGTGCGAGGACAAATTGGTTGTTAACGTTAACAATAGCGACTACAATTGTAATCTCCCCAAGACCATGAATATTTAAATCTATGGGTTTTTTGTTTGTTTTTAAGGCGCTTGCAACACATTTAGGTCATATCAGTGCCAGTAAAAAGGGAGAAATTGGATAGTAAAAAGTTCTAGAATTATAATTAAAAAGTACGCAAGAAAAAGTAAGACAAAGGGGAATAATAGATCACCATTTTTGAAGGTATATAGCCATCTTCGGGAGTTCTAAAATGTGACTTGTTCGCTCACTCGCCCTCCTACCGACTGACAACTGAGAACGAACAGCTCCCCCCCCCCACCTTAACACTCTTCACTTTCGACCAAGCTTCCACTTCCGACACTTCCAGTGATTGCGCAGGCGCATTGTGGCAGGAGTCCGAATTGCCACGGGAAGCAATTCAGACTCGGGTCCGAATTGCCACTTCGATAATTTACCCATCATGCCATTTGCCATACCATTCGTTTACCGTTTACCGTCATTTTTCATGCAATTCCACAGAGCAGAGTGACCAACAAACTGTCTCTTTCGACTTTGTGAGTTTCACCGTTCGCTTACTTACTTATGGATTGTTTCCAGCACAGGAACAGTCGGCACAGCCTTAAACTTAATCTAGAGAGCTGAGCCGGTGTTACCAATACTTAGCTTCTATAACCAGGACAAATCATTCGTTTGGACAGAAAAATAAATAAAAACTTACCGCTTACCGTCAAAAGCAGTTTAGATTTGAAGATGCATTTGTTTTCTATCAAAAAACATTCGGTAATGGACAATCCTTGATGAATTTCAAAAGTTGTGTTGAAATTATATCCTAATTGTTTTCATGTTTAATTCCTCGCGAAATCATGTGGGTCCCGTTTCTGTTATCAAGGTTCCGCCTAGCCAGGCAGGGTTGCCAGATCATTTTTGAGTAAGAGACCAAACTAGCTATAGCAAGAGGCCAGATCCTCGGCAGGAGCCCAAATACCACCAAACCCACCTTAGCCTCGCGAAAACTCTTTAGATTTGTTAAACAATTTAGATAGGATAAGGAAAATTCGTATATATAGAAGCATTAGCAAATGCAATCTGTGGCGTTAGCACGTGTTGCATTTAGATATTTAGATTGCCAAATAAAAAAGTTTTACCGGTACCAGAGTAAAACGATATAACGGGGAAAGTCAGAGGAAGCCAAAAAGTTGGTTACAGGAGGCCAAATTTTGGGAGGCCAAACTAGCAACCCTGGCCCCAGGTTTTTAAAAAAGTTTATTGGGGAAAAGATACGGAACAAAGTGTCCATAGATA
>NC_088369.1:46615397-46627558 GCF_034508935.2 Berghia stephanieae
AGTAGTAGTAGTAGTAGTAGTAGTAGTAGTAGTAGTAGTAGTAGTAGTAGTAGTAGCAGTAGCAGTATTATTATTATTATTATTATTATTATTATTATTATTATTATTATATTATTATTAGTAGTAGTAGTAGTAGTAGTAGTAGTAGTAGTAGTAGTAGTAGTAGTAGTAGTAGTAGTAGTAGTAGTAGTAGTGGTAGTAGTAGTAGTAGTAGTAGTAGTAGTAGTAGTAGTAGTAGTAGTAGTAGTGGTAGATAGTAGTAGTAGTAGTAGTAGTAGTAGTAGTAGTAGTAGTAGTAGTAGTAGTAGTAGTAGTCAGGGCTGGCGAGTCGGAGTCGGAGTCGGAGTCGGTAGGAGTCGGTTGTTTGCGGTGTGTCTTTTTTACGAAACCCGCCGAAACCCGCCGAAACCCTGCGAAACCCGCCGAAACCCGCCGAAACCCGCCGAAACCCGACGGAACCCGACGAATCCCGACAAAGTTATGGGAAGTAGGTGGCAGTGGGGAGTGAACCTAGAACTCAGGAAAGTGTACACCATTGGGGAGTGAACCTGGGACTAGGTTTCGGCGGGTTTCGTAAAAAAGAACTAGTGCTTTTTTACGAAACCCGCCGAAACCCGCCGAAACCCGGCGAAACCCGACAATATCCAGCAAAGTTATGGGAAATAGACAACTGTGGGGAGTGAACCCGAGACTCAGGGAAGTGTACACCAGTCGGGAGTGAACCTGAGACTAAGGTTATCGGCCGGTTTCGGCGGGTTTCGTAAAAAAGAATTAGTGCTTTATTACGAAACCCGCCGAAACCCGCCGAAACCCGATAATATCCGGCAAAGTTATGGGAGTTTAGCAACAGTGGGGGTTGATCCTGGGAATCAGGGCGGTGTACACCAGTGGGGAGTGAACCTGGGACTGTGTAAAAAGGATGTCACTGGGAAATAAACCTGGGACTAAAGGGAGATGGATACCATTGAAAGTTGAAGCCGGATACGGGAGTTGAGTACCTGAGGAGAATGAACCTGACACTATAGGAGATGGGCGCCATTGTGGAGTGAACCTGAGACTCAGGGAAGTGCACACCAATTTGGAGTTAACCTGGGACTGTGGGAGATGGATAACTGTGGGTATCCGAGCCGAACTATAGGAGTTGGGTACCAGAGGAGAATGAACCTGACACTATAGAAGGTGGGCGCCAGTGGGGAGTGAACCTGGGACTCAGGGAATTGCACACCAGTGGGGAGTTAACCTGGGAATATGTAAAAATTATATCAGTGGGAAATAAACCTGGGACTAAAGGGAGATGGATACCATTGGGAGTTGTAGCCGGATTTGGGAGTTGGGTACCAGAGGAGAAAAACCCTGACACTATAGGAGGTGGGCGCCAGTGGGGAGTGAACCTGGGACTATGTAAAAAGGATATCAGTGGGAAATAAACCTGGGACTAAAGGGAGATAGATACCATTGAAAGTTGAAGCCGGATATGAGAGTTTGGTACCAGAGGAGAATGAACCTGACACTACAGGGGGTGGGCGCCAGTGGGGAGTGAACCTGGGACTATGTAAAAAGGATATCAGTGGGAAATAAACCTGGGACTAAAGGGAGATGGATACCATTGAAAGTTGAAGCTAGATATGAGAGTTGAACCAGATGAGAATGAACCTGACACTATAGGGGGTGGGCGCCAGTGGGGAGTGAACCTTGGACTATGTAAAAAGGAGATCAGTAGGAAATAAATCTGGGACTATAGGGAGATGGATACCATTGGGAGTTGAAGCCGGATTTGGGAGTTGGGTACCAGAGGAGAGAGAAACCTGACACTATAGGAGGTGGGCGCCAGTGGGGAGTGAACCTGGGAGTCAGGGAATTGCACACCAGTGGGGAGTTAACCTGATATCAGTGGGAAATAAACCTGGGACTAAAGAGAGGTGGATACCATTGGAAGTTGAAGCCGGATTTGGGAGTTGGGTACCAGAGGAGAGAGAAACCTGACACTATAGGAGGTGGGCGCCAGTGTGGAGTGAACCTGGGAGTCAGGGAATTGCACACCAGTGGGGAGTTAACCTGATATCAGTGGGAAATAAACCTGGGACTAAAGAGAGGTGGATACCATTGGAAGTTGAAGCCGGATTTGGGAGTTGGGTACCAGAGGAGAGAGAAACCTGACACTATAGGAGGTGGCGCCAGTGGGGAGTGAACCTGGGACTATGTAAACAGGATATCAGTGGGAAATAAACCTTGTACTAAAGGGACATGGATACCATTGAAAGTTGAAACCGGATATGAAAGTTTGGTACCAGAGGAGAATGAACCTGACACAATAGGAGGTGGGCGCCAGTGGGGAGTGAACCTGGGACTATGTAAACAGGATATCAGTGGGAAATAAACCTTGTACTAAAGGGACATGGATACCATTGAAAGTTGAAACCGGATATGAAAGTTTGGTACCAGAGGAGAATGAACCTGACACAATAGGGTGGGGCGCCAGTGGAGAGTGAACCTGGGACTCAGGGAATTGCACACCAGTGGGGAGTTAACCTGGGAATATGTATAAAGGATATCAGTGGGAAATAAATCCGGCTTCAACTCCCAATGGTATCCATCTCCCTTTAGTCCCAGATTTATTTCCTACTGATATCCTTTATACATATTCCCAGGTTAACTCCCCATTGGCGCCCACCCCCTATAGTGTCAGGTTCATTCTCCTCTGGTACCAAGCTCTCATATCCGGCTTCAACTTTCAATGGTATCCATCTCCCTTTAGTCCTAGATTTATTTCCTACTGATCTCCTTTTTACATAGTCCCAGGTTCACTCCCCACTGGCGCCCACCTTCTATAGTGTCAGGTTCATTCTCCTCTGGTACCAAACTTTCATATCCAGCTTCAACTTTCAATGGTGTCCATCTCCTTTAGTCCCAGGTTTATTTCCCACTGATATCCTGTTTACATAGTCCCAGGTTCACTCCCCACTGGCGCCCACCTCCTATAGTCTCATGTTTCTCTCTCCTCTGGTACCCAACTCCCAAATCCGGCTTCAACTTCCAATGGTATCAATCTCCCTTTAGTCCCAGGTTTATTTCCCACTGATATCCTTTTTACACAGTCCCAGGTTAACTCCCCACTGGTGTGCAATTCCCTGACTCCCAGGATCACCCCCCACTGTTGCCAAACTCCCATAACTTTGCCGGATATTGTCGGGTTTCGGCGGGTTTCGGCGGGTTTCGGCGGGTTTCGTAATAAAGCACTAATTCTTTTTTACGAAACCCGCCGAAACCGGCCGATAACCTTAGTCTCAGGTTCACTCCCGACTGGTGTACACTTCCCTGAGTATCGGGTTCACTCCCCACAGTTGTCTACTTCCCATAACTTTGCTGGATATTGTCGGGTTTCGCCGGGTTTCGGCGGGTTTCGGCGGGTTTCGTAAAAAAGCACTGGTTCTTTTTTACGAAACCCGCCGAAACCCAGTCCCAGGTTCACTCCCCAATGGTGTACACTTCCCTGAGTTCTAGGTTCACTCCCCACAGCCACCTACTTCCCATAACTTTGTCGGGATTCGTCGGGTTTCGTCGGGTTTCGGCGGGTTTCGGCGGGTTTCGGCGGGTTTCGCAGGGTTTCGGCGGGTTTCGGCGGGTTTCGTAAAAAAGACACACCCGTTGTTTGAGGGTGGAGTCGGAGTCGGAGTCGGTTTTAGAAGTCCCGACTCCGACTCCTTACCACTTTCAGACATTGCATTTTTATGGGTGTGTCTTTTTTACGAAACCCGACGAAACCTGACGAAACCCGACGAATCCTGACAAAGTTATGGGAAGTAGGTGGCAGTGGGGAGTGAACCTAGAACTCAGGGAAGTGTGCACCATTGGGGAGTGAACCTGGGACTGGGTTTCGGCGGGTTTCGTAAAAAAGAACTAGTGCTTTTTTACGAAACCCGCCGAAACCCGACCATATCCAGCAAAGTTATGGGAAGTAGACAACTGTGGGGAGTGAACCCGAGACTCATGGAAGTGTACACCAGTCGGGAGTGAACCTGAGACTAAGGTTATCGGCCGGTTTCGGCGGGTTTTGTAAAAAAGAATTAGTGCTTTATCACGAAACCCGCCGAAACCCGACAAGATCCGGCAAAGTTATGGGAGTTTGGCAACAGTGGGGGGTGATCCTAGGAATCAGGGAATTGCACACCAGGAGATGGATAACTGTGGGTATCCGAGCCGAACTATAGGAGTTTGGTACCAGAGGAGAATGAACCTGACACTATAGAAGGTGGGCGCCAGTGGGGAGTGAACCTGGGATTCAGGGAATTACACACCAGTGGGGATTTAACCTGGGAATATCTAAAAAGGATATCAGTGGGAAATAAACCTGGGACTAAAGGGAGATGGATACCATTGAAATTTGAAGCCGGATATGAGAGTTTGGTACCAGAGGAGAATGAACCTGACACTATAGGAGGTGGGCGCCAGTGAGGAGTGAACCTTGGACTATGTAAACAGGATATCAGTGGGAAATAAACATGGGACTAAAGGGAGATGGATACCATTGAAAGTTGAAGCCGGATATGAGAGCTTGGTACCAGAGGAGAATGAACCCGACACTATAGGGGGTGGGCGCCAGTGGGGAGTGAACCTGGGACCATGTAAAAAGGATATCAGTAGGAAATAAATCTGGGACTAAAGGGAGATGGATACTATTGGGAGTTGAAGCCAGATTTGGGAGTTGGGTACCAGGGGAGAGAGAAACCTGACACTATAGGAGGCGGGCGCCAGTGGGGAGTGAACCTGGGACTATGTAAAAAGGATATCAGTGAGAAATAAACCTGGGACTAAAGGGAGATGAATACCATTGAAAGTTGAAGCCGGATATGAGAGTTTGGTACCAGAGGAGAATGAACCTGACACTATAGGAGGTGGGCGCCAGTGGAGAGTGAACCTGAGACTCAGGGAATTGCACACCAGTTGGGAGTTAACCTGGGAATATGTATAAAGGATATCAGTAGGAAATAAATCTGGGACTAAAGGGAGATGGATAACATTGGGAGTTGAAGCCGGATTTATTTCCCACTGATATCCTTTTTTAGATATTCACAAGTTAACTCCCCACTGTTGTGCAATTCCCTGAT
The DNA here is from genome assembly GCF_034508935.2 of Berghia stephanieae. Lineage (NCBI taxonomy): Eukaryota > Metazoa > Mollusca > Gastropoda > Nudibranchia > Aeolidiidae > Berghia > Berghia stephanieae. Next base: position 46,620,503 of record NC_088369.1, read on the forward strand.
TCCCAGGTTCACTCCCCACTGGCGCCCAACTTCTATAGTGTCAGGTTCATTCTCTTCTGGTACCCAACTCCTATAGTTCGGCTCGGATACCCACAGTTATCCTCTCCCACAGTCCGAGGTTAACTCCCAATTGGTGTGCACTTCCCTGAGTCCCAGGTTCACTCCACACTGGCGCCCATCTCCTATAGTGTCAGGTTCATTCTCCTCTGGTACTCAACTCCCATATCCGGCTTCAACTTTCAATGGTATCCATCTCCCTTTAGTTCCAGGTTTATTTCCCACTGATATCCTTTTTACACAGTCCCAGGTTAACTCCCCACTGGTGTGCAATTCCCTGACTCCCAGGTTCACTCCCCACTGGCGCCCACCTTCTAAAGTGTCAGGTTCATTCTCCTCTGGTACCCAACTCCTATAGTTCGGCTCGGATACCCACAGTTATCCATCTCCCACAGTCCGAGGTTAACTCCAAATTGGTGTGCACTTCTCTGAGTCCCAGGTTCACTCCACACTGGCGCCCATCTCCTATAGTGTCAGGTTCATTCTCCTCTGGTACTCAACTCCCATATCCGGCTTCAACTTTCAATGGTATCCATCTCCCTTTAGTTCCAGGTTTATTTCCCACTGATATCCTTTTTACACAGTCCCAGGTTAACTCCCCAGTGGTGTGCAATTCCCTTACTCCTAGGTTCACTCCCCACTGGCGCCCACCTTCTATAGTGTCAGGTTCATTCTCCTCTGGTACCCAACTCCTATAGTTCGGCTCGGATACCCACAGTTATCCATCTCCCACAGTCCCAGGTTAACTCCAAATTGGTGTGCATTTCCCTGAGTCCCAGGTTCACTCCACACTGGCGCCCATCTCCTATAGTGTCAGGTTCATTCTCCTCTGGTACTCAACTCCCATATCCAACTATCAACTTTCAATGGTATCCATTCCCAGGATCAATCCCCACTGTTGCCAAACTCCCATAACTTTGCCGGATATTGTCGGGTTTCGTAATAAAGCACTAATTCTTTTTTACGAAACCCGCCGAAACCGGCCGATAACCTTAGTCTCAGGTTCACTCCCGACTGATGTACACTTCCCTGAGTCTCGGGTTCACTCCCCACAGTTGTCTACTTCCCATAACGTTGCTGGATATTGTCGGGTTTCATAAAAAAGCACTAGTTCTTTTTTACGAAACCCGCCGAAACCCAGTCCCAGGTTCACTCCCCAATGGTGTACACTTCCCTGAGTTCTAGGTTCACTCCCCACTGCCACCTACTTCCCATAACTTTGTCGGGATTCGTCGGGTTTCGTAAAAAAGACACACCGCATTTTTATATCATTCAATGTGTAATATTTTAGATACTAGATATAGATAGTATCCAGGCCTATAGAATTTGAAAAAAATTACATTGGTATTAGCTAAAGGTGAACTAGGCTTCCAAAACCCCCTTTCCTACCCAACCTTCATGCTCTCGTGCTGTACATTTAAGTTGGCATCAATGCCAATCACCCCGTACCTGACTAGAGGGAGGGGTGGGGATGCTGACTCTTCAATGTTAAAGTTAGGTTATTAGAAAGTGGGATAACCATAAGACCATAAGAAGTGACTTTATTTTAGTATAAATGGTTTCAGTTTCAATATTGTCTTAATTTCACTTTTCCTCTTTTTGTTGGTCTTAATGACAGTTTTATTCATATCTTAGTTGCAGTTTCCTTTTTGTCTAGTTTCAGTTCCTTTTTTGTCCTAGTTTCAAATATGAAGCGGCTTGTATTGTTATAATACATATACTGGGGAAAAGCTAAAAGTAGCTGCGAGTGTTGGTTGCATATTATTACCTATTAATACTATGCTTGAGGAGTCGGAGTCGGAGTCGGTTTAAAAATAACCGACTCCGCCAGCCCTGGTAGTAGTAGTAGTAGTAGTAGTAGTAGTAGTAGTAGTAGTAGTAGTAGTAGTAGTAGTAGTAGTAGTAGTAGTAGTAGTAGTAGTAGTAGTAGTAGTAGCAGTAGTAGTAGTAGTAGTAGTAGTAGTAGTAGTAGTAGTAGTAGTAGTAGCAGTAGTAGTAGTAGTAGTAGTAGTAGTAGTAGTAGTAGTAGCAGCAGCAGTAGTAGTAGTAGTAGTAGTAGTAGTAGTAGTAGTAGTAGTAGTAGTAGTAGTAGTAGTAGTAGTAGATAGTAGTAGCAGCAGCAGTAGTAGTAGTAGTAGTAGTAGTAGTAGTAGTAGTAGTAGTAGTAGCATTATTATTATTAATTTATTTATCTATTTATTCCTACATTTGTTATTTTTTTTATTTCTTAATTATCCTTCTTTTTTTTTTTTGACTGGGGTGGTGTAGGTCACATTTGATGCTCCCGATTCGGAAATAGCCGAGCTGGACGTAGAAGTTACCGGTGTAGACAAACTGGAGATCAAAGGGAGTTAATAAACAACTCAGTCAGAAAAAGGGGAAACAACCAAGACTTTCATCAATTTATCAAGGCCAGAAACAGTCTTTCTTTACAAAGAGTCAAAAAGTATTTTTTAAATGAATATTTTATTAACAAATAAACGAATGAACGGATAAATGAAAGAATGAACGAATGAATTGATGAATAAACGAATGAATGAATAAATGAATGAATGAACGAACGAATGAATCCACGAATGTACGAATAAATGAATGAATGAATGAATGGACGAATGAACGAATAAATGAACGAATGAATGAATGAATGAATGAATGAATGAATAAATAAATGAACGAATGAATAAATGAACGAATGAATAAATGAACGAATGAATGAATGAATGAATGGACGAATGAATGAATGAATGAATGAATGAACGAATGAATAAATGAATGAATGCATGAACGAATGAATAAATGAATGAATGGACGAATGAACGAATGAACGAATGAATGAATGAAGGAATAAATGAATGCACGAATGAACGAATAGATAAATGAATGAATGGACAAATGAACGAACGAATGAATGAATGAATGAATGAATGAATGAATGAATAAACGTGAACACTTGGCCAAACACAAAAGAGGCTGAACAAAATGAGTTGAGGATTGAAACCTCTTATGATAATAATCGTGTCCGTAGCATCTCACCTTGTATGGGTTCTTCTATCGTCGTGGAATGCAATATGTCCTGTACTGTATTGTAGAGAAATAAATAAAAGGATTAACTCTTCAATGACAAGATTTCTTATTTCAAAACATAATAGGACAGAGAGGGTCCTCTCTTCCGGTTCAAAACTCATAGGAAGTGTGGTACTGGTTCTTCGCAGTGAATAGTGAACAATGAACAGGTTACACATTGAATCAAAAGGTGCCATAGCTATTATAGTAGCAGAACGTATAGACAGGTTCTTGTGATTTCCTCACTGTACTCACTCACTATCCACAGTCGTCCTCATTGACGTTGACTGCCAGCAATGTGTGATGACGACAAAAGTCTGGCCCTTCCTGCCGTCTGTAGACGTCATGTGATTACGGGACTTGAAAGAGTGAGGATGGATAGCCTTTATTGACGACCAGCAATGTGTGATCACGACAAAAGTCTGGCCCTTCCTGCCGTCTGTTGACGTCATGTGATTACGGGACTTGAAAGAGTGAGGATGGATAGCCTTTATTGACGACCAGCAATGTGTGATGACGACAAAAGTCTGGCCCTTCCTGCCGTCTGTTGACGTCATGTGATTACGGGACTTGAAAGAGTGAGGATGGATAGCCTTTATGACGACCAGCAATGTGTGATGACGACAAAAGTCTGGCCCTTCCTGTCGTCTGTTGACGTCATGTGATTACGGGACTTGAAAGAGTGAGGATGGATAGCCTTTATTGACGACCAGCAATGTGTGATGACGACAAAAGTCTGGCCCTTCCTGCCGTCTGTTGACGTCATGTGATTACGGGACTTGAAAGAGTGAGGATGGATAGCCTTTATTGACGACCAGCAATGTGTGATGACGACAAGAGTCTGGCCCTTCCTGCCGTCTGTTGACGTCATGTGATTACGGGACTTGAAAGAGTGAGGATGGATAGCCTTTATTGACGACCAGCAATGTGTGATGACGACAAAAGTCTGGCCCTTCCTGCCGTCTGTTGACGTCATGTGATTACGGGACTTGAAAGAGTGAGGATGGATAGCCTTTATTGACGACCAGCAATGTGTGATGACGACAAAAGTCTGGCCCTTCCTGCCGTCTGTTGACGTCATGTGATTACGGGACTTGAAAGAGTGAGGATGGATAGCCTCTATTGACGACCAGCAATGTGTGATGACGACAAAAGTCTGGCCCTTCCTGCCGTCTGTTGACGTCATGTGATTACGGGACTTGAAAGAGTGAGGATGGATAGCCTCTATTGACGACCAGCAATGTGTGATGACGACAAAAGTCTGGCCCTTCCTGCCGTCTGTTGACGTCATGTGATTACGGGACTTGAAAGAGTGAGGATGGATAGCCTTTATTGACGACCAGCAATGTGTGATGACGACAAAAGTCTGGCCCTTCCTGCCGTCTGTTGACGTCATGTGATTACGGGACTTGAAAGAGTGAGGATGGATAGCCTTTATTGACGACCAGCATTTATTTAGACGAGAAAACAAGATGGACGGATGATCACTGTTAAAACCAGACTATTGGCTGCACGATGTGTGTATCCAGTCCCCCAGATGACTGGTTTTACACTTCCCATGAGACTGGAACCAGTATTTTGACACCAGACTATTGTTCCCTATTGTAAACCACGGTCTAAGCTGGTATTGTGTTACGATGTATCTAATTAATACATAAAACTAAACATGTTTTCAAAATTATGAATATAGCATTGACTTTATCTTCTTTATTTGCGGCGCTGCACTGCGGCTGACGCCTGAGTTTTTCCGGTCTTCCCTTGGAATGGACCCTAGAGAAAAAAAAATTCCCATATGGGATAAATAAAGGAATTTTATCTTATTATTATTTTATTTATTTTTATTGTTTTAAGTAAGGAATAAATGAATAAATAACTATTCTAAATATAACAGGTCGATGAATCAATAGAGAAATAAATAGACAAATTAGAAATAGATGAAATATAATTTGAAAATTTTCATCTCTTGATTAATCTAATTAAAAATTCATTTTAGGCGTTTGTTGTAGTGTAATTCTACGCAAAGGCTTGTTATTGTTAATATACAGCAGACATGCCTCGGACTACGAAACAGTCAAAGAAATACGAATTTTTGGTTCCAACGACACAACTACATTCGCCTCTTTGACTCAATAAATCTTGTTGAAAAGGAAGGGTTAGTTCCCCAGAACCTGTATTCAGGACTTGTGAGTATTTTGGACCATGCTGAGGTGTGGGCAGATTATTTAATTCTAAAGCTATTTAAAGTGACTTTTTCATATCCCCCTGGAAACTACACATTGTTGACATTTCAAGTAAGCAGCTCTGAGATACAGTACCTGCCAGAAAATTACGTATTATGGGTTGGAATCAATTCGGACAATAAAATCATTTTGAAAATAGGCCTGCTTTGTTACTAAGCGACGGTGTGGTCTTGTGGTATGACACTCGCTTTCGGATCGATCGGAAGCTCCTGGGTTCGAGCCTCGTTTGGCGGACAGTTGATATCCTTGGAAAAGGTCTTTACTCACATTATCTCACCGTACTCAGGTGTAAAATGAGTACATGACCGTTCACAGCGTTGTTTCTGTCATTTAAAAATGTATTCTCGCCTAACAGGCGTCATGTCTCCTTCTATATGTTACGTGTTGCCGTTGGTCAGGGAGCCCTTGTAAAGCGTTTTGAGCACATTTAGTGGATATTGCGCTATATAAAAGCTCAAGTTGGTCAAGTTATTTGTTACTGATTTTATTTTAGCGTTACTTTTGCCGGTCAGTCATGGAATTTCCTGAAGATTGCGATTGCAATGAACCGGACTCCAGAAGTTGACAAAATGTACACATTGAATTTTAAACATAAACTAATTCATAACTCATTTTATATAAAAGTTTTGCGATAGATTGACATCATATCCAAAGGGTAACAAGCAATTGGTATGGTCCGTTTCATGCTATAGAAATCGGGTTAAGATCAACTCCATGTTCATGGGTCAAGTGTCTTTGAAGGACTATTTACCTTTATATAAAATGTGACGACTATTATTTCATACATAATATATATTATATATATATATATACCATCAAACCCCCATGTGTACCTATTTACCTTTATATAAAATGTGACGACTATTATTTCATACATAATATATATTATATATATATATATACCATCAAACCCCCATGTGTACCTATTTACAGGTCTGATAAGTAAACACAATTACAAACGATTCTTGCCTTTTGGAATTCCTGACGTGTTCCCAATCGCTGCACAAGCTTGCGAGTGCCCGTTGGGAAACAAAGTTCGAATTCCAAAACGCAATTGTGTAAGAAGTGTTTTATTCTAGACCTCTCAATCAATTCAAATGTCGTCATCTTTGAATAAACGACAGGTTCACAAACACTCGGACTAAATAATTATTCTTTTTAAAGATCCATTTTTGTGTGAAATTTAATGATTTATAATCCGATGTCACATGATGTTATTGGTAATGTAAATGTTGCTGCTCGAAGCTCGAAGAAATAAATAATAATGTGAAATTGAATGTAAACTTCAATTTAATTACAAAAAAGAGATATATATCAAATGAACGTTTCGGGTTTTCCCTTTATCAACAAAACAGGATGAATAAAACACCACAGATGAATGAGATGACGCTATAAATGCGGCGAACTTATAGAAATACTTAATGTTTAAAAAACAAAACAAAACAACAAACACCTCCGTAACTGTGTCATACCACGGAAAGCTGAGTTTTGTTTGTAAAAGAACGTTCCTTGCACATCTCTTGCAGGCAAAATCTACCAAGGACAACACGGTGAAGAGTTTGTTCCAGCATAAAATGTAAAACCTACAGAGACTGTACGATAAGGAATTATTACAACCTCATACCGGTTCCACATTCGCCTGGAGCCTTGTCTTGAGAGGGGGTTGGGGGGGGGGGCGATAGCTCGGGGGGGGGGG
>NC_088369.1:46627658-46641528 GCF_034508935.2 Berghia stephanieae
CCACCACACCACATCATCACTACCACTACAACTACAACCACCACAACCACATCATCACTACCACTACTACTACAACCACCACCACCACCACCACATCATCACTACCACTACTACTACAACCACCACAACCACATCATCACTACCACTACAACTACAACCACCACCACATCATCACTACCACTACAACTACAACCACCACCACCACATCATCACTACCACTACTACTACAACCACCCAATCCATACACCCACACAACCACCACACCACATCATCACTACCACTACTACTACAACCACCACAACCACATCATCACTACACTACAACTACAACCACCACCACCATCATCACTACCACTACACTACTACAACCACCACCACACACATCATCCACTACCACACTACTACCAACCACCACCACATCATCACTACACTACTCACAACACCTACTACACACACCCACAACCACCACTCACACACCACTACTATACATACCACCACCACATCATCACTACCACTACTACTACAACCACCACCACATCCACCTACACCTACACTACTCACAACCACCCACCACATCATCACTACCACTACTACTACAACCACCACCACCACTCACCACACTACATCACACCACCACATCTTCATCAACCACCTATCTACAACCACCACCACATCATCATACACTACTACCAACCACCACCACCATACATCACTACCACTACTATTACAACCACCCACCACACATCATCACACCACTAACTACTACAACCACCACCGCATCATCCCTACACTACTACTACAACACCACCACCACATCATCACTCCACTCTACTACAACCACCCACCACACACCCATACACTCAACCACACACCATACAACTACACATACACACCACCACCACATCTCACACCCACTACCACTACAACCCACCACCACCACATCATCACTCCAACTACTTACACTACAACCACCACCACCATATCATCACTACCACACTACTACAACCACACCACCACATCTCATCACCACCACTACTACTACAACACCACCCACATCCATCCACTACACTACTACTACAACCACCACCACCACACATCATCACTACCCTACTACTACACAACCACCACCACCACATCATCACTCCACTACTACTCACAACCACCACCACATATACACTACACTACACACCACTCTCACACACTACATCAACCACCACAACCTACACTAACCACACTCACTCACCATCCACACACTACACCACACCACACACACCACTACCTACTACAACCCCCACATCACCACAACATACACACCACCACACCACTACCACACATACCAACCACACCACCACATCACATACAACACTACAACCCACACCACATCATCATACTACTACACAACCACCACACACTAACAACCCCCAATCATACCACTACTACACAACACACCCACATCTCATCCTATCACAACCACCAACCATACAACCCCACCACTCCACCACTACACCACCACACACATCTACTCCACATACACACACCACCACCACACACACACATACACACCACCACAACACACACCACTACACACTACACACCACCACACTCACACACTACTTACTCAACCACAACCACACTCACACCATACACTAACACCACCACCATCAACACTATCTAAACCACCACACACCACTACACTACAACCACCACCACACTACACACCACACAAACCACCACCACCACATCATCACTACCTCATACAACCACCACCACACATCCACACCTACTCACAACCACCACCACACCACACCACACTACACTAAACCACACCACCCATCTCACACCTACACTACACCACACCACCACATTTCACCCACACTACTACACACCACACCACCTCATCACCCCACACACACACACACCACCAACCACACACCCACTATACTACAACCACCACCACCACACCACCATCACTACCACTACTACTACCATACCACCACCACCACCACATCATCACTACCCTATACTACAACCACCACCACTCATCATACCACTACTACACAACCACCACCACATCATCATCACTACCACTACTACTACACACCACACTCATCATCCACACACAACCCACATTCATCACTACTACTACTACTACAAACCACCACCACCACATCATCACTACCACTACTACTACAACCACCACCACCACCACATCATCACTATCACTACTTACAACCACCACCACCACATCATCACTACCACTACTACTACAACCACCACCACCACTCACTCATACAACACCCCCCCTACTACTACAACACACCACCACCACATCATCATCACTACCACTACTACTACAACCACCCACCACATCATCATCATACCACTACTACTACAACCACCACCACCACATCATCATACCACTCTACTACAACACCACCACATCATCTACACAACACATACCACCACACCACTCATCATCACTACCACTACTACAACACCACCACCACATCATCACACTACTACTACTACACACCACCACCACATCAATCATCACACCACTACATACTACTACACCACCACCACCACACATCATCACTACCACTACTACTACAACCACCACCACATCATCATACACTACTACTACAAACCACCACCACACATCATCATACACCTACTACAACAACCACACACCACACATCACACTACCCTACTACTACAACCACCACCACCACATCATCATCACTACCACTACACACCACCACACCACATCATCATCACTACCACTACTACTACAACCACCACCCCCCACCATCATCATCACTACCACTACTACTACAACCACCACCCCACATCATCATACCCCTACTATACAACCACACACCACCACATCATCACTACCTCTACTACAACCACCACACCACCACATCATCATCACTACCACTACTACTACAACCACCACCCACCACATCATCATCACTACACTACTACTACAACCACCACCACCACACATCACATACACTACCACTATACCACCACACCCATCTCATCTCACACCTACACTACAACCACCACACACATCATCACTACACTACTACTACAACCACCACCACCACACATCTACACTACTACTACAACCACACCACTCACCACTACATCTACAACCACCACCCCACATCATCATCACTACCATCTACTACAACCACCACCACCACATCATCACTACCTCTACAACTACAACCACCACCACCACATCATCATCACTACCTACTACACTACAACCACCCACCACATCATCATCACTACCTCTACAACTACAACCACTACCATTAGGTTTTGGAGCTTTACTTCATTTGACAATAGGAACACTTGGGATTGTATTTGGCATGGTTTTTATGTTAGACCGTAAATTCTCAGTCAATCAACGAATCATCGATCGTCAAATTCAAATACTTTTAAAAAGGAAAGAAGGAAATGAAGAAAGAAAGATTCATAATCGTGCTCGAATGACCGTAAGTAATTAGGAATGTTCCACAGCGATACGCATCAGCATCATGGGGACCGTTTATATTAAGATGGATATATTGCCAAGGCTAGCACACTTTTTAGAATTGCCGTGTCTAGCAACACACTTTTTTTTATCACATACACTACCATACATCACTACCTCATCATACTACCAACAACACCACACCACCACATTCATCATCACTACACTACTAAACAACCACCACCACCACCACATCATCATCACTACCCACTCCCACTTACAAACCACCACCACCACTCATCATCACTACCTCTACAACTACACAACCACCACCCCACCATCTCATCACTACCTCTACCACTACAACCACCACCCCACACCACTTCATCATCACTACCACTACAACTACAACCACCACCACCACTCATCATCACTACCTCTACAACTACAAACCACTACCATTAGGTTTTGGAGCTTTACTTCATTTGAAATGAGGAAACTTTGGGATTGTATTTGGCATTGTGCTTTTAAGTTTAGACCTGTAAATTCTCAGTCAATCAACTGAAATCAGTCGAGTCGTCAAATTCAAATACTTTTAAAAAAGGAAAGAAGGAAATGAAGAAAGATAGAATTCATGAATCGTGCTCGAATGACCGTAAAGTAATTAGGAATGTTCCACAGCGATACGCATAGCTCATGGGGACCGTTTATATTAAGGATGGATATATTGCCAAGGCTAAGCGACACTTTTTAGAATTGCCGTGTCTGAACACATCCCAGTGTATTTTCACACAGCCTTCGTGAAATTATTTTTTCACTTTCCAAACCTGTCGTAATCCCAATGGTAGCCAATTTTAACTGAGCCACCGAGCGATAAATTTCACTGTTTCGTCTAACCCAAAATTGACCACATTTACCTGGTGGAACCTAAAAGTTTGAAAAAGTAAAAAGTGAACGCCGGAAGTGCGTTATTTTGACACCTTCAAATCGAAAGTTCTATGATTGTTACAAGCACATCTCGATTACCTCACGTTGTAAACAACAAACTGGTTGACCGTTTCTTCACTGATTGGGTACCTAATTATAAGAAACAATTGTAAGTAGCCTAATGAATTCCCACGTAAATTAGTTTTCTGCCATTCTTTTGCTCAAGTGTCTGCTGAAAGACCGTTCCACACAGTGGGAGCAGAATATGTAAACACAATGGCCAAAACCATCCCAATTCCCTTTTGTCTGCGGAAATTCCTCTTTCGGCATTAAAATTCCTCCGAGTGGTGTCTGAAATTCCTGTGAGTCAAATTTAATGCTTTGTCTATGTGTGTGTGTGTGTGTGTGTGGGTGTCTGTCTGTGTGACTGTGTATATATTATATGAATGTTGTATGTTTGTCTATATGTGTGTCTGTCTGTCTATGTGACTGTGTATATATTATATGAATGTTGTATGTTTGTCTATATGTGTGGGTGTCTGTCTGTGTGACTGTGTATATATTATATGAATGTTGTATGTTTGTCTATATGTGTGTCTGTCTGTCTGTGTGACTGTGTATATATTATATGAATGTTGTATGTTTGTCTATATGTGTGTCTGTCTGTCTGTGTGACTGTGTATATATTATATGAATGTTGTATGTTTGTCTATATGTGTGTCTGTTTGTTTGTGTGACTGTGTATATATTATATGAATGTTGTATGTTTTGTCTTTCTGTCTGTCTGTGTGACTGTGTATATATTATATGAATGTTGTATGTTTGTCTATATGTGTGTCTGTTTGTTTGTGTGACTGTGTATATATTATATGAATGTTGTATGTTTGTCTATATGTGTGTCTGTTTGTGTGACTGTGTATATATTATATGAATGTTGTATGTTTTGTCTTTATGTGTGTCTGTTTGTTTGTGTGACTGTGTATATATTATATGAATGTTGTATGTTTGTCTATATGTGTGTCTGTCTGTCTGTGTGACTGTGTATATATTATATGAATGTTGTATGTTTGTCTATATGTGTGTCTGTTTGTTTGTGTGACTGTGTATATATTATATGAATGTTGTATGTTTGTCTATATGTGTGTCTGTCTGTTTGTGTGACTGTGTATATATTATATGAATGTTGTATGTTTGTCTATATGTGTGTCTGTTTGTGTGACTGTGTATATATTTATGAATGTTGTATGTTTTGTCTTTATGTGTGTCTGTTTGTTTGTGTGACTGTGTATATATTATATGAATGTTGTATGTTTGTCTATATGTGTGTCTGTCTGTCTGTGTGACTGTGTATATATTATATGAATGTTGTATGTTTGTCTATATGTGTGTCTGTTTGTTTGTGTGACTGTGTATATATTATATGAATGTTGTATGTTTGTCTATATGTGTGTCTGTCTGTGTGACTGTGTATATATTATATGAATGTTGTATGTTTGTCTATATGTGTGTCTGTTTGTTTGTGTGACTGTGTATATATTATATGAATGTTGTATGTTTGTCTATATGTGTGTCTGTCTGTGTGACTGTGTATATATTATATGAATGTTGTATGTTTTGTCTATATGTGTGTCTGTTTGTTTGTGTGACTGTGTATATATTATATGAATGTTGTATGTTTTGTCTATATGTGTGTCTGTCTGTTTGTGTGACTATGTGTTGATATTATGGTGTGTATTTTCCTGTGTGCTTGTATTTCTTTGTCCATTTGTTCTGGTTTGTTTCCTCGTTAATTTGTGTTTGTGTGTCTGTTTTTGTGGAGGTGGGGGTAGGGGGAATGGCTATTCATTTATATTAACCTTCGACCCCCACCACTCATCTCATTAGTTATTCACCATTACATTACAGGACGTGAGAGAGGGAGAGAGAGTTTGTATGTATATGTGTGTGTGTGTGTGAGAGAGAGTTTGTGTGTGTGAGAGAGAGAGAGAGAGTTTGTATGTATATGTGTGTGTGAGAGAGAGTTTGTGTGTGTGAGAGAGAGAGAGTTTGTATGTATATGTGTGTGTGAGAGAGAGTTTGTGTGTGAGAGAGAGAGAGAGAGAGTTTGTATGTATATGTGTGTGTGAGAGAGAGTTTGTGTGTGAGAGAGAGAGAGAGTTTGTATGTATATGTGTGTGTGAGAGAGAGTTTGTGTGTGAGAGAGAGAGAGAGTTTGTATGTATATGTGTGTGTGAGAGAGAGAGTTTGCGTGTGTGTGAGAGAGTTTGTGTGTATGTATGTGTGTGTGTGAGAGAGAGTTGGTATGTATGTATGTGTGTGTGAGAAGGGAGAGAGAGTTTGTATGTATGTGTGTGTGTGTGTGAGAGAGAGAGAGAGAGAGAGAGAGAGTTTGTATGTGTGTGTGAGAGAGAGAGAGTTTGTGTGTGTGTGAGAGAGAGAGAGAGAGTTTGTATTTATGTGTTTGTGAGAGAGAGAGAGAGAGAGAGAGAGAGAGAGAGTTTGTATGTGTGTGTGTGTGAGAGAGAGAGAGTTTGTATGTGTGTGTGTGTGTGTGTGTGAGAGAGAGAGAGAGTTTGTATGTGTGTGTGTGTGTGTGAGAGAGAGAGAGAGTTTGTATGTTTGTGTGTGAGAGAGAGAGAGAGTTTGTATGTATGTGTGTGTGTGTGAGAGAGAGAGAGTTTGTATGTGTGTGTGTGTGTGTGTGTGTGTGAGAGAGAGAGAGAGAGAGTTTGTATGTGTGTGTGTGTGAGAGAGAGAGAGAGTTTGTATGTTTGTGTGTGAGAGAGAGAGAGTTTGTATGTATGTGTGTGTGAGAGAGAGAGAGTTTGTATGTTTGTGTGTGTGAGAGAGAGAGAGAGTTTGTATGTGTGTGTATGAGAGAGAGAGAGAGTTTGTATGTATGTGTGTGTGAGAGAGAGAGAGTTTGTATGTGTGTGTGAGAGAGAGAGAGAGTTTGTATGTTTGTGTGTGAGAGAGAGAGAGAGTTTGTATGTGTGTGTGTGTGTGTGTGTGTGAGAGAGAGAGTTTGTATGTGTGTGTGTGAGAGAGAGAGAGAGTTTGTATGTGTGTGTGTGAGAGAGAGAGAGAGAGTTTGTATGTGTGTGTGTGAGAGAGAGTTTGTATGTATGTGTGTGTGAGAGAGAGAGAGAGAGTTTGTATGTATGTGTGTGTGAGAGAGAGAGAGAGTTTGTATGTGTGTGTGTGAGAGAGAGAGAGAGAGTTTGTATGTTTGTGTGTGAGAGAGAGAGAGTTTGTATGTGTGTGTTTGTGTGTGAGAGAGAGAGTTTGTATGTGTGTGTGAGAGAGAGAGATAGAGTTTGTATGTGTGTGTGTGAGAGAGAGAGAGAGAGAGAGAGAGAGAGAGTTTGTATATGTGTGTGAGAGTGATAGAGAGAGTTTGTATGTATGTATGTATGTGTGTGTGTGTGTGAGAGAGAGAGAGAGAGAGAGAGTTTGGTTGTGTGTGTGTGTGAGAGAGAGAGAGAGAGTTTGTATATATCTGTGTGTGTGTGAGAGAGAGGGAGAGAGAGAGAGGGGGGATACAATATATCATCACCACCACAATCATCATCATCATCATCACCACCACCACGATCATCATCATCACCACCACAATTATCATCATCATCACCACCACAATTATCATCATCATCACCACCACAATCATCATCATCACCACCACAATTATCATCATCACCACCACCACAATTATCATCATCACCACCACCACAATCATCATCATCACCACCACAATTATCATCATCATCACCACCACAATTATCATCATCATCACCACCACAATTATCATCATCATCACCACCACAATTATCATCATCATCATCACCACAATCATCATCATCACCACCACAATTATCATCATCACCACCACAATTATCATCATCATTATCACCACCACAATTATCATCATCATCACCACCACAATCATCATCATCACCACCACAATCATCATCATCATCACCACCACAATTATCATCATCACCACCACCACAATTATCATCATCACCACCACAATTATCATCATCATCACCACCACAATTATCATCATCATCACCACCACAATTATCATCATCATCACCACCACAATTATCATCATCACCACCACCACAATTATCATCATCACCACCACAATTATCATCATCATCACCACCACAATTATCATCATCATCACCACCACAATTATCATCATCACCACCACCACAATTATCATCATCATCACCACCACAATTATCATCATCATCATCACCACAATTATCATCATCATCACCACCACAATTATCATCATCATCATCACCACCACCACGATCATCATCATCACCACCACAATTATCATCATCACCACCACCACAATTATCATCATCACCACCACCACAATCATCATCATCACCACCACAATTATCATCATCATCACCACCACAATTATCATCATCATCACCACCACAATTATCATCATCATCACCACCACAATTATATCATCATCATCACACCACAATCATCATCATCATCACCACCACGATCATCATCATCATCACCACAATCATCATCATCACCACCACAATTATCATCATCACCACCACAATTATCATCATCATCACCACAATTATCATCATCACCACCACAATCATCATCATCATCACCACCACAATCATCATCATCACCACCACAATCATCATCATCATCACCACCACAATTATCATCATCATCACCACCACAATCATCATCATCACCACCACAATCATCATCATCATCACCACCACAATTATCATCATCACCACCACCACAATTATCATCATCACCACCACAATTATCATCATCATCACCACCACAATTATCATCATCATCACCACCACAATTATCATCATCATCACCACCACAATTATCATCATCACCACCACCACAATTATCATCATCACCACCACAATTATCATCATCATCACCACCACAATTATCATCATCATCACCACCACAATTATCATCATCACCACCACCACAATTATCATCATCATCACCACCACAATTATCATCATCATCATCACCACAATTATCATCATCATCACCACCACAATCATCATCATCATCACCACAATCATCATCATCATCATCACCACCACAATTATCATCATCATCACCACCACAATCATCATCATCACCACCACAATTATCATCATCATCACCACCACAATCATCATCATTACTATCATCACCATATCATCATCATCATCATCATCATCATCATCATCATCATCATCATCATTACTATCATCACCATATCATCATCATCATCATCATCATTACTATCATCACCATATCATCATCATCATCACCATCACCATGCATCGCCTTGTGTTAGTTTTAAATGGTATTGATTGATGAATTGACTTTGTATTTATATTGACACCAAGGTCAAGAAATAAACTTTGAACTCTGGAACTTTTTCCTCTTCGTCTTTTTGCTTTGGGAAAAAAATGTTGATTTTTAAAAGTCTTTTCTTGTTTTTCTGGCATTGTGGGTTGTCAGCTCTGTGATATAATAGTGGTACTTGTTAGATTTATTTCCTGTATGTCTGTCTGTGTCTGTGTGTGTGGGTAGGGGGGGGGGGTGACGTAATTGGTGGTGGAGGGTGGAACTCCCCTTAGGGGGTCGGATGGGGGTACATTTGACCTCCCTGGGCTAGCAGAGTCTTCATCTGTCCCCAGACTTGTCATCTCTTCTGTCAACAGAGTTTGGCTTTTCCTTCCATCTTTCTATTCAGAAATCACGGGCACTGAAATGACCTACAAGTGTTGTAAGTGTCGTGGAACACATAAGCGACCAACGTTATATTTTACTTATAAATACTTTGAATATTTATATAGCTCATTTCCATGGGTTCACCATGACCAATGCGCATTGTCGTGTTACATTTTATTCTTCCGGGTGTCCTTGTGGACCCATATTTACATTTCATACAGTACAAGTCACTTGTTTGGTGTCCTGTTTGTACCAGCATTCTTATTGTATAAGTCTCCTTGTCTTAACAACTTGATGGGGGCTGCTGGTTGGGTCTACCACACTTTATCTGTCTGGGTGGGATTCCTGACCTCCCATAGTGGGCAGGGAGGTACTTATTGTGTCTTCTATCCCCCTATGTGTTTTCCAACTACTTTCTGTCATTGTCTTGGAATGAGGAGGAGGAGGAGAAGAAGGAGGAAGATGAGGAGTAGTAGTAGGAGGGGGAGGAGGAGAAGAAGATAAAGGAGGAGGAAGAATAAGAAGGAAGATGAAGAAGAAGGAGGAGGGGGAAGAAGAAGGAGGAGGAGGAAGAAGAAGGAGGAGGCGAGAAGAAGAAGGAGGAGGAGAAGGAAGAAGAAGAAGAAGGAGGAGAAGGAAGAAGAAGAAGGTGAGGAGGAGGATGAAGAAGAAGGAGGATGAGGAGGAGGAAGAAGGAGGAGGAGGCGGGGGAAGAAGGAGTAGGAGGAAGATGAAGAAGAAGAAGAAGAAGGAGGAGGAAGAAGAAGAAGAAGGAGGAGGAAGAAGAAGAAGGAGGAGGAGGAAGAAGAAGAAGGAGGAGGAAGAAGAAGAAGGAGGAGGAGGAAGAAGAAGAAGGAGGAGGAAGAAGAAGAAGAAGGAGGAGGAGGAAGAAGAAGAAGAAGAAGAAGGAGGAGGAGGAGGAAGAAGAAGAAGGAGGAGGAGGAAGAAGAAGAAGGAGGAGGAAGAAGAAGAAGAAGAAGAAGGAGGAGGGAGAAGAAGGAGGAGGAGGAGGAAGAAGAAGGAAGAGGAAGAAGAAGGAGGAGTAGGAAGAAGAAAAAGGAGGAGGAGGAAGAAGAAGAAGAAGGAGGAGGAGGAAGAAGAAGGAGGAGGAAGAAAAAGAAGAAGGAGGAGGAGGAAGAAGAAGAAGGAGGAGGAGGAAGAAGAAGAAGGAGGAGGAGGAGGAGGAAGAAGAAGAAGAAGAAGAAGAAGGAGGAGGAAGAAGAAGAAGAAAAAGGAGGAGGAAGAAGAAGAAGAAGAAGAAGAAGAAGGAGGAGGAGGAGGAGGAGGAGGAGGAAGAAGAAGGATGAGGAGGAAGAGGAAGAAGAAGGAGGAGGAAGAAGATGAAGGAGGAGGAGGAGGAAGAAAAAGGAGGAGGAGGAAGAAAAAGGAGGAGGAGGAAGAAGAAGAAGGAGGAGGAAGAAGAAGGAGGAGGAGGAGGAGGAAGAAGAGGAAGGAGGAGGAAGAGGAAGAAGAAGGAGGAGGAGGAAGGAGGAGGAGGAGGAAGAAGAAGAAGGAGGAGGAAGAAGAAGAAGGAGGAGGAAGAAGAAGGAGGAGGAGGAGGAGGAGGAAGAAGAAGGAGGAAAAAGAAGAAGGAGGAGGAGGAGGAAGAAGAAGGAGGAGGAGGAGGAAGAAGAAGGAGGAGGAGGAGGAAGAAGAAGAAGGAGGAGGAAGAAGAAGGAGGAGGAGGAAGAAGAAGGAGGAGGAGGAGGAAGAAGAAGGAGGAGGAGGAGGAGGAGGAAGAAGAAGGAGGAGTAGGAAGAAGAAGAAGAAGGAGGAGGAGGAGGAAGAAGAAGAGAAGAAGAAGAAGAAGGAGGAGGAAGAGGAAGAGGAATAAGAAGGAGGAGGAAGAAGGAGGAGGAGAAGGAAGAAGGAGGAGGAGGAGGAGGAAGAAGAAGAAGGAGGAGGAGGAGGAGAAAGAAGAAGGATGAAGAGGAGGAGGATGAGGAGTGGTAGTAGTAGGTGAAGGAGAAGAAGGAGAAGGTGGAAGATGAATAGGAAGAGAAAGAGGAGAAGTATTAAGTGCCTTTTATCACAACGTGTGTCTTATACAGTGGGTGACATGCAAGAATAATGGTTGTTACACGTTCATCTCACGTCTGAGAATCTAGAATTCACCCCGACTTAATCACCCGTATGCAAGTCTAACATAGCCCTGCCTGTTTGGCTTTTAGAACTTGATTCAAGAACCGTAACTCATAACAAACAAACATATATCGAGGTACCGACGATTTGATTCTTAATTGTTTACATTAAAAATAAACACAGGGCTTAGTTACAACGATCCTGTTTCCACGAACAAGTCAATGAATTCAACCCTAACTCCAATTGCCCCAGACATAATAAGCTAAAATGCCTGTCTCTCTCGCTCCCATTGGTCGAAAATCTGTGGTGCTGGCCAATGATAAGTGGAGACGTGTAGAAACCAGGAAGTTAGAGCGACGTCTGGGTGTCCATGCCCTCCAAACTGGGCGTGATATTATTATCGTTATTATTAGCTCGTACATCGTCTCCAAAACACAGCCATAGATTTTGGCAGATCTCATTTCATAATAAGATATTCAAACGGTTTTAGGTCCAGGTCACTCTGACCTCCACTCCACACAATACAAGATGTTTTCGTCCCCAAACCACAACCTTCAATATCCTGGGAAATCCGTTTCACAACATATGTCACCTATAACTTCCACACGGTGTTATGTCTGGGTAAATCAGAAAGAAAAAGGGATTGAAAAGTAAAACGATTTGGTCGTTAAATGTGAAATTCTCGTTTCTGTCAGTTTACTTCCTTACTTATCCTCTTGGTCAGCACACAAAACTGGCACAGGGGGGGGGGGTCATCTTTCTCAGTTGGAGGTCATTTTGTCATCTGTCCCTAAGACGATCTACTAGCTTTCATGTCTCTCTCTCTCTATGCTCCTCCTCCAGGTCTCCAGCGGGTGGCCCCTTCTTCTCATTCACTGGAGGGTCCATCTCAGGGCTATCTTGTGAATGGCACTCGAATCCATTTTGTAGACATGTCCAGTCAGTTTTACATATTTAAATCATTCTCTTTAATAAAACTTTAAAAACTCGCCACTATCTCATAGTTTTTGTCAGTTTAACAGATTTGAATCATTCTCTTTAATAGTGGTAGTAGCGCATGGCTACACCTCCAAATTCATTTCGTCAACCCAGCTTCTAAAGTCTTCCTCCGCCCTTAGAACTGTTTCCTGTCCACCTGCCAGTTTAGTTACTGGACAGTGGAAGACGATGTCCACCTGCCAGTTTAGTTACAGGACAGTGGAAGACGATGTCCATCTGCCAGTTTAGTTACTGGACATTGGAAGACGATGTCCACCTGCCAGCCAGTTTAGTTACTGGACAGTGGAAGACGATGTCCACCTGCCAGTTTAGTTACAGGACAGTGGAAGACGATGTCCACCAGCCAGTTTAGTTACTGGACAGTGGAAGACGATGTCCACCTGTCAGTTTAGTTACTGGACAGTGGAAGACGATGTCCATCTGCCAGTTTAGTTACTGGACAGTGGAAGACGATGTCCACCTGCCAGACTAGTTACTGGACATTGGAAGACGATGTCCGCCTGCCAGTTTAGTTACTGGACAATGGAAGACGATGTCCACCTGCCAGTTTAGTTATTGGATAGTGGAAGACTATGTCCACCTGCCAGTTTAGTTACAGGACAGTGGAAGACGATGTCCACCTGCCAGT
>NC_088369.1:46641625-46644125 GCF_034508935.2 Berghia stephanieae
GGCTTCGCAATGTCATCGTAAGCTAGGCTTACAATGTTTAATGCGAGGAGAGCGGAGAACCCGCAAGGATGTTGTTAAAAACTGGAATGATGCAGATTCAGGTGTATGGGTTGATCCCCACTTGTACAACATGTCACTGATCCTCTGGAAAAAAGCGTTACTTGAGAAGTATAAGCTGGCCTATCAGTCTGGAAAGGGAAGCAAGATGTTGGTCCCTGTGTTGATACCCAATGACACAATTCAGCCTTTAAGGAAACTTGCACAGGAGCGTAAAGCTGTTGATATTTCAGACAACCCATTTCTTTTTCCAAATACAGGAATATCCAAAGATCATGTAAGTGGTTACATTGCCATCAAATATGTCACTTCCTTAGTAAAGGATTTAGAGAAACCCCAGTTGTTAATAGCTGATAAATTCAGGCACCGAGCTTCGACATTATTTGCCTTACTTGATGTCCCACAACACGAGAGAGATGTCTTCAAATCGACATATGGGACACAGTGAATCAATCAATCAAAACATTTATCAGTGTCCACTTGCAATACGAGAAATAACAGAAGTTGGTCATTTTTTGGGTCAAATTGATAACTCAGCATCGGTCACTGGGGAAGGAAATTGTAACATTGAAACAAATGACTCTGTAGTGAATAGAGACTCAAATGCAAATTTTGGAACATCCATAGTAACAGCTGCAAATCAAGAGAAATATTTGATGGTGAAGCAGGAGTGCCAAATCAGCTTACGTGTTCTTCAAAACAAACTGAACCCAAGAGGAATTCAAGCAAAAATCGGAGATACATGTCATGTCAGATGAGGATACAGATAGAGTCAAGTCATATTTTAAAAACTTTGTCGAAGATGTTTCAGCACATGGTTCAAGGGATCATTACCTAGAAAGTCTGAAATTATTCTGTTCTTAAAACACCACAGGGTATTTTCACAAAAAGGAATCCCTGAAGGTACACTAATTAGTTTGGTGAAGACAAAGATTTTTAATGAAAGAAATAAATATAGAAGGGAAAGAGCGTTTCAATCGGTGTAATGACAATCATGAATTTGATTTGTATTACATTCATTGTATTGTATAGTGTTATTGACATATTTTGGGGGTTTACAAAAACGTTTTATCTTTATATAGTACAATCTGTTCATCATTGCAATATCCTTTTTTATATTATATGAACATTCATTTGCTCAGCTTGAGAGACAAATGCTTTGTAGAACCATAGCTGTCAACCGTTCTGTTAAAAACGGATTTGTTCCGTATTTGAACTTCCTGAGTCAGTAAGTGCTTATTTTTAGTTCAAAATCCGTATTTTGTAATTTTTGACTAATTTGTGGTAAAAAAGCCATGTGAGCCTAATGAATTATTATTATTGATCCATTATTATTACTATTACTACTACTACTATTGTTGTTATTATTATTATCATTATTATTGGTGTCCAGTGAGAGCATAATCTCCATTTGTGTAGCTCTTTAATTTGAATTATGCCTCTATCATAAATGATTTTCAACAATTAAAAAAGTTCCATTCGTTTATATGACGCCTGTATTTTACTCAAACCTTTCATAATGTATTGGAGATTTGCATAGGATATGGATGTTAGCCTCGATATACTTTGAATATTCTAAGACAGTATTGATACTTTCACTATTTGTTACAAATATTATTTTAATTAAGAATAAAATTAAATCCACCTTTTTGATTGGAAGGTATTCAATAAGAAAATCAATTGCTTATATTGATTAAAGATGACAATGATTATTTCCCTTTATTAATTTATGAAATATATAAATTTAATCCCTTTAAAAACATCTTCATCTGATTTAATTTTTTTTTTCAAGCATGCTTTTGTAACGGTTTAGGTTCAAGAAAAATAAGTATACTCCATTTTTAGGTGTGTTTATCTTGTCAAAGTAAAGAAGTAAGAATTCTCTAATATTTAGAGGTGCATTTTACTATAACTACTATTATAGTATACTACTTAAAGACCATTATGTTGCATGAAAGAAAACATATATGCAATCGTCTACTTTTTATCTGAACTCACCTAATTTTTACCCAAAACGCCCTCTCAAGTGATGTACCAGTTGGTAGTTATGCATTTCTAACCATCTTAAGTTATTTCATTTATTTTACAATTGTGCTTCTTGTGTATTGGTCCTTATCAAGTTGAGGCAGTTGAATTCTTTCTTTATATTGTCCGTTCTGAATTTTGATCTCATTGTGGAAAGCTCCCATAGCGGCAGGGAGGTACACACTGTGTCTTCTATCCCCTTATATCTGTTTTCCAACATGCTTTCAGTCTTTGTCTTGGAATGAGATTACTTGTTTTTTTCCTGGCCCTCGCCGGAGTCCTAGCTGGGAGGGAAGCAGTCAAATGCATATTTATTGTTTTTGGGAGATGATATTTTTTTCCTTGTAAATTATCTCTCTGTTATGTATTATTACTATATTTGTTATTTTTTAATGTATAATGTAAGCATTTGAGTGTG
>NC_088369.1:46654125-46656115 GCF_034508935.2 Berghia stephanieae
TGTTGGTGGAAGTGGTGGTGGTGGTGGTGGTGGTTGTTGATTGTGGTGGAGGTGGTTGTTGTTATTATGGTGGTGGTGGTTGTTGTTGGTTGTGGTGGTGGTGGTGGTGGTGGTGGTGGTAGTTGTTGGTTGTGGTGGTGGTGGTGATGGTGGTGGTGGTTGTTGTTGGTTGTGGTGGGGGTGGTGGAGGTGGTGGTGGTGGTTGTTGTTGATGGTCGTAGTGGTTGTTGTTGTTGATGGTGTTGGTGGTGGTTGTTGTGGTTGTTGTTGATGGTGGTGGTGGTTTTTGTTGTTGACGGTATTGGTGGTGGTTGTTGTGGTTGTTGTTGATGGTGGTGGTGGTTGTTGTTGTTGACGGTATTGGTGGTGGTTGTTGTGGTTGTTGTTGATGGTGGTGGTGGTGGTGGTTGTTGATTGTGGTGGAGGTGGTTGTTGTTATTATGGTGGTGGTGGTTGTTGTTGGTTGTGGTGGTGGTGGTGATGGTTGTGGTGGTTGTTGTTGGTTGTGGTGGGGGTGGTGGAGGTGGTGGTGGTGGTTGTTGTTGATGGTCGTAGTGGTTGTTGTTGTTGATGGTGTTGGTGGTGGTTGTTGTGGTTGTTGTTGATGGTGGTGGTGGTTGTTGTTGTTGACAGTATTGGTGGTGGTTGTTCTGTTGTGGTTGTTGTTGATGGTGGTGGTGGTTTTTGTTGTTGACGGTATTGGTGGTGGTTGTTGTGGTTGTTGTTGATGGTGGGGGTGGTTGTTGTTGTTGACGGTATTGGTGGTGGTTGTTGTTGATGGTGGTGGTTGTTGTTGATGGTGGTGGTTGTTGTTGATGGTGGTGGAAGTGGAGGAGACACGATAAATAATTATTCACATCTGTCTTCAGCTTTCCTCATTCTTGTTGAGGTTTTCGCCCTTGAAGAAACAATTATTCGAAAAAGTATGTTAAAAGGAATCAATAGATGCTATGAAACAGGAAGTGGCCATTTCAGTGGTGCTAGTTTAGAATTATAGGGAAAAGTGGGTGGAGGGAGGGGGAGGGCCATAGTCACTTTTGGCACTCAGTCGACGAAATGGCCCCTTGGGATGAAAAATGTGGCTTTTGTTGTGTTCCGTGTAATTAATTTTTCGTTTGAAAGAATTTCATTATATTTGACATTTTTGATTTTGTATCTCTATCTCTGCCCAAGTGATACTAGGCTGCTAGAAGCTATGGGCTGCTAGAAGCTATGGGCTGCTAGAAGCTGTTGGCTGCTAGAAGCTGTGGGTTGCTAGAAGCTGTGGAAATATGAATATAACAGCTCCTGAAAAGAATAAAATACCAAGACGTGACAAGACGTGGCAAGACGTGACAAGACGTGGCAAGACGTGACAAGACGTGGCAAGACGTGACAAGACGTGACAAGACGTGGCAAGACGTGACAAGACGAACCGAATACGTTTTGTCGTCTGTCTGGATTTGGAGCGATCTATTGTTTTTATTGCTTTACTAATGGCTGAAGAAGGGTTTTGATCCCGAGACGCTCAATGTTTGACATTTTGTTATATAAAACATGTGTTCTGTTCAGTGTTGTTCATTACTATATATATATATATAATATATATATATATATATATATATTATATATATATATATATATATATATATATATATATATAATATATATATATATAATGAAAACCGTGAAATAGAAGTGTTCAATTTTTCGATAAAAGGAGCTATTTACTTATATAATATTTCAAGTATAATTATGATCATATCGTATGCACGAAACAATATTGTAGAAGTTGATCATAATTATACTTGAACTATTATATACATATATATATATATATATATATATATATATATATATAATATATATATATATATATATATATATATATATATATATATTATTATATGTATATATATATATTATATATATGTATATATATACATATATATATATATATATATATATTATATATAATATATATATATATATATATATATATATATATATA
>NC_088369.1:46663447-46673447 GCF_034508935.2 Berghia stephanieae
GAAAACTGCTTCTCTTGGTTGTGGATGCTTCGGTGATGGTCAAGACTGACCGAATGCCCAAACGTTTTCAGACAGATCTGTGAAAACATCGTACAGGTCTTTATGATAAAAAGAAAATAATGAATCTTAAAAAGGTGTTAATAAATTGATGAATAGATAAATAAATATATTGATTATACTATATTATATTATATTATTTATACTTCGAAAATATATAAACAGATGACTGGAATCGAACGGTGAAACAAGCTTTTCCTATTGTCCGACGTGCTCTTATTTGCAGGTCTGATAACCCGATTCCTTATGGGCTCATTGTTGTCATGGAAATCTCAAAAATGACGCAAACTATTGTACATTACAACAATGTTAAACTAGGCCCATAAAGGGGGTTCGGCTGTCAGACCTGTATTTATTTACACGTAGCTACGCCGAAAGAACTATGACCTTGACTTTTTTATTCTCTCAAGAGCCTTCCACATTTGCTTGGGCTGCCTTATCTCGTTGATAGAGCATTCACCAGCAACCCAAGTGACGGGTTTCGAATCCCAGTGAAATCAAACAATTTTTCCGACTTCCCTTGTCCACCCAACAATAACTGAATAGTTGGGATCTGTCAGATTTAGCGGAAAGTCCTTTAACTCACTCAATCCTAGAGATTTTTGCTACTTTTCAAAATTGGAAAAATGTTTTTAAAATACATAGATAGTTTGATTCAACTACCATTAACATGCAAAAACTAAAAAACATTAGCTTTGATACTACGCCTATATTTTTTTCAGAAACATGTAATAATAAAAATGTGGTAAAAGTAACCCCGGGTAAACTACGGATATAGTTGGTGTTAGGGTTGAGTGAGTTAGTATAGAATATTGTCCTATTAAAAAGGTAACAAGCATTTGTTTCTGTCAATTTAATAAAACACTACATACAGAAACCAAGGTAAACTCTGATTTCTTGTTATAATATCCGTGGTTTTTCCTTCTTGCCGCGTACGGTCAGGGACTGGAACCAGCTTGACGCTAAAGTGACCGAAGCCACTACAATTGATGCTTTTGTGGCAAGTTGCTATGCAAATACTTAGACCTTACACAAACCATCACTGATCAACGTTGTTGACCCCTGAATGTCCCTGGAAATTGATTTTAGACTAACGATTATAAACAAGGAATACAGAGAGATTGGAAAGCAGTTTCATATTTGCCATAATAATCAACCAATTGATTGTGGGCAATCAAAGGAAGAAGAAGAAGAAGAAGAAGAAGAAGAAGAAGAAGAAGAAGAAGAAGAAGAAGAAGAAGAAGAAGAAGAAGAAGAAGAAGAAGAAGAAGAAAAAGAATATTAATCTTAAATTCCTACTTCGACACTATCGGTAGCGACGTGGTCTAGTACTATAACATTCGCTTTCGGACCGGTAGGTCTCTAATTCGAGTCCCATCGTGAGCGGGCGTTAAGTTGAATCACTGGAGAAAAAAAAAGAAACCCCTCTTTACTCACATTATCTCGTCGCACTCGTGGGTAAAAAGAGTACCTAACCAGTTATCTTTGTTTGTTTTTTTTTTGGGAGAGAGAGAGAGAGAGAGAGAGAGAGAGAGAGAGAGAGAGAGAGAGAGAGAGGAATGTGATAGCGTCTTTCACTTTCAGGCTTCATGTCTCTTTCTACATGTTAAATGTTGCTATTGACTTGAGACCCTTTGTTAAGAGCTTCGAGAATATTATTTAGTGGGTATCGCGCTAAAAAAAAAGTTGTTAAAAACCTCTCACCTCACAAGAAAAAGGCCGGAGTCCAGAGTGAGCGCGTCGAACATGGACCTCGAGTCCGTGTGCTGTGTTGAACGGTTTTCGGCACTGGGCACAATGGAAAGATGCATCAGAAGGTAGATTGTTGTTGTTGTTGTGCAATACTGACGATGTTGTAGACGCGCTCATGTTCAGAGGAACTGCCGCCATCTTTCTCAAAACCTCCAGAGTCCCCAGTCCTCGGAGTCTTTCCTCGAAAGATCCCGGATGGGTTGGGATGTTGTCATTTCTCGGCCACACTTTCCCAGGATGCAGTAAAGGATTATTTCTATGTGCAGACATTATAGATTCGTTGCTTATGGATTGGTTATTTGTTGAGATTTTGCCTTGTGTATGCCACGGAGATTGGCTGAAAGCTGAATTAGGGGTTTTTCTGTTGATAAAGATTTTGCTTATTTCATCCGCGGATAGATTTGCGAAGTTTTTGTGAAAGAGGGCGGGGTTGTTACAATAAAGGCTGGGGTAATAGCTAGATTGATTACTGCCATCGTGCTTGGAGAAAAAGAAAGGGAGGGTTGGGGTAATGGTTGGAGGAGGAGGGAGGTGATGGAGATGGTATGGTGGTGATAATAGATTGTATCGCCGAGCCATAGGGTTTTGAACTTTTGGGCTTCGTGGTGATAATGATGATAAGGAGATAGGGGAAGAGGATGACGACGACGACGACGATGACGATGATGATAATGATGCAGACATGTACGATGAGTTTGACGATAAAGGCGATGAAACAGATAACAATAATGAAGGTTCTGAATGAGTTGCCGTGCTTGGGGGTGTTCGTGGAATATTCCTGTCAGGGTTGTGGAACGGTTTTGCAGATGTAACCGTTGTTGAAGCAACTTCGTTGCTGTTTTGACGAAGGCCTGAAAGAATTATAAATATTATTATGAAACAAAAAGTTTTGTTTTAATGGGGGTTTACATTTCTTTCTAGTCTGCCAGGGTCATGTCAGTGTCCGTTTAAAGGAAGATGGTGAAAAACTTAAAAGATAATAAATCTGCACTTCCAAGAATCGATAAATGAATAAATTTGGAACATAAATTGACTCCAATGCAATGCATCCACGTGTCTAGTGTTAGACCATGTAAAACTCCTTCCTGGTCACCAGCACATGATATGGCTACTTATAATTTAAGGTGTGCGGCTTTGTGGTCTTGTGGTATGACACTCGCTTTCGGATCGGAAGGTCCTGGGTTCGAGCCTCGCTCGGCGCATAGTTGAGTCCTTGGATAAGGCTCTTTACTCATATTCTCTCACCGTACTCAGGTGTAAAATGAGTACCTGGCCGTTAACAGCGTTGTCTTTGTCCGAAAAATTGTAATATCGCCTAACTGGCGTCATGTTCCGTCCTACATCTTGAATATTGCTGTTGAAGAGGACCCCTTGTAAAGCGCTTTGAGCACATTTAGTGGATATTGCGCTATATAAAGCTCAATGTTGATTAATTTTTTTTAATACTTACGATTCCATTCTTTCGTTTCTTTCTTTCTTTTTTTTTTTTTTTTTTTGGTCCAAAAACTGGGATTCAGAATAAAACTTGTCATAAATTCTAAATCCTAATCAGAAGCCCACGATTTCGCTACCTTGTCTATACAAGTCCTTCAAGAGCAAGCAATCCAATACGCTTCAACAGCCGTGACGTCACTTAGTAACTGACTCTAAACGATCAGAACAATGGCGGACGCCCTTGTGAAATATTTCTCCGACTAGCATAAAAGCGTATCCAGACGAAAAAAACCCATTATAAACTAAGTAATCTCATTCCAAGACAAAGACAGAAAGTAATTATTGGAAAACATATGTAAATTGATAGAATACACAGTAAGTACTTCCGCTCTGCCCACTATGGACGTTCTAAAATAAAAACCACCCAGAAACAAACAATACAACACATTTCGCTTACCATCTTCATCTTGTGAATCTGTCATCAATACTAGAAGATCGTCTTTCTCATTTTCGTCACTTCCCGTCATGCCTTCGTCCTCGTCGTCTTGTTCCAATTCCCATGGTCGGAATAAGGACGTGGTACATCGATTGGTCATGTGACTTTTACTGGTGTCCTTGTCGTCGTCTGTGACGGTCTTGGTGCAGCAGATATTATTATTATTATTATTATTATTATTATTATTATTATTATTATTATTATTATTATTATTATTATTATTATTGACACAGCAAGTGTTGGTAGAACCTATGGTATTGTCATTGTTATTTTCCTCATCGAAACCCGCATGTTTTTCATTTGACATGTTATCATCATTCATGAGTTGAATTCTTTCGCCATTATCGTTTTGAAAATCAGGCGAGGCGCACGGCTTAATCTTTAAACTGGAGTTTGAGTTTGGGCTTGGTATGGCTTCTCCCTCCGTGTTAACTTTGGACGTTGTAGAATCAATCCTGATATTTTTAACATTCTGGAAACGACTTAATATAATATTATTATTGTTATGAGAAACATTCAATGTTTCTATGCTATTTTCATTGACGCTTATGTCTTTGGTAATGAATTTGTCATTATTTTCGTCATTCTCGATTTTCATAGCTCCGTTTTCAAAGGTGCAGTTGGCGCTCAAATTACTTGCATTAGTAGAACGATGGTCAATGATGTCAATTTCAGTGTTTTTCATATGATCGTCGTAATGCATTTGAGGGTTCCGTTCTTTGAGAGAAAGTGTACCGTTTTCAATGTCAGTGCATTTTGTGTAATAACAGTGTGAGTTATGGGCTGTGCATTCTTCAGCTTTCGTCATTCGTCTTGATTTTGTGTCACCGATAAATTCCAATTCATTATAATCTACATCCGATTTATACGAATGTCCATTGAGGGTGTTCCTGGTACTTTCATGGTTCTGTGATAATGTCTGTGTTTTGAATGATCCTGTTGAGCACCACAATGTTGAAGCACATTTCGTTTCATTAATATTGTTTTCCTTTATTTCTGTGGATGAAATTATATGAAAACTAGAATTCATTATGAATTATGTAATAATTTATACATCAAGCAGAAATCCCCAACTTGTGCTAAGACTAAGTAGGCGCTACACATATAAAGATAAAGTAAGACAAATGCTATTACTACTCAAAAGCCTGCCGGAACTGGAATATGTGACCCTTCGCCTCAAAACGGTATTAAGTCGGTTTGGTTAATATGTTCAAAATTGAATTTATAACCAGAAATATCAGACTTGTGTTGAGTTTATATGTTTTATTGAGGAGAATGGATACCATATTTTAGGGTGCTAATGCCAACAATTAATATTTTTGACCAGTTTAACATTTAATTCGGCTTTTAAGCATCTGGTTCTCTTCCGACATAATATATACCGTTTGGAGGCGCTGGGTCACATATATTTAACATTTTCCTGAAACATCTGAGCTAGAGGCTAGAGATATCTTTAATATTTCTATTATATTGGGGTTCCGACAGAGGAAGCATTTTCAGCTACAGATAGTTTCCATGCTACTATGTGGTCTTGTGGTATGACACTCGCTTTCGGATCGGAAGGTCCTGGGTTCGAGCCTCGGCGCATAGTTGAGTCCTTGGAAAAGGTTCATTACTCACATTCTCTCACCGTACTCAGGTGTAAAATGAGTACCTGGTCGTTAGCGTTGTCTCTGTTCGAAAAAAAATTGTAATATCGCCTAACAGGCGTCATGTCCCGTGCTAAATGTTAAGTGTTGCTGATGGCCAGGGACCCCTTGTAAAGCACTTTGAGCACGTTTAGCTTAACTGCTGGTCAAAATTACTTCGCGATGGTGGTGTGCGAACGAATCGGCGGTCTCAAGAAGTGGGTGAGAGAGGGATCTAGAAATGACTTGGGTTTGAAACGAATATTTTGTGTTCGTGGATAGCTCACACGGTAGAGCCACGCTCTCACCTGCCAGGCGGAGTTGTCGTACCAATAAGGTCGCAGGTTCAAACCCCACCACCGCCGCGAAAATTTTTTATTCTCTATTGTCTTCTGGCACTTTTCTACTCACTTCATATCTTGTTGTTACCAACATAAGTGCCTGCTCCACTCGCTTTTCTGAATTAGTGGATATTGCGCTATATAAAAGCTCCATTTTTTTTTCAATAATTATGGGAACAGTAATTTGTCTTCTTTTTTTTTTTTTGGGGGGGGGGGGGGGGGGATCTGAGTGGTTTAGCAGATGTGTATACAAGTCGAGAACTCAAGAAATAAAATGGCGCTAAATCGTTTTGGCATTTGAAGACTTTCGTGGCAATTTCGAACTCCACTCGTGGTCAGTGGCCATTGCCGCATGGGTCTGTCTCAAAGACGAATTCAATGTGATTGGGTCTAGATCTTCTCAAGACATTTTTTCCCCAACAAAGTCATCACTTGCGTTATTTTCTTGATCTTCTCATAACGTTTGGGTCTTTCTTTAAGATGAATCCAATTTAATTTATTAAAATTTATTTATTTATATTTTATTATTATTATTATTATTATTATTATTATTATTATTATTATTATGATTATGATTATGATTATGATTATGATTATGATTATGATTATGATTATGATTATGATTATGATTATCATTATGATTATCATTATCATTATCATTATCATTATCATTATTATCATTATCATTATCATTATCATTATCATTATCATTATCATTATTATTATTATTATTATTATTATTATTATTATTATTATTATTATTATTATTATTATCATCATTATTATCATCATTATTATCATCATTATTATCATCATTATTATCATTATTATTATTATTATTATTATTATTATTATTATTATTATTATTATCATTATTATTATTATCATTATTATTATTATCATTATTATTGTAAACAAATTCATATAAGAACGAATTATATAAAAATAAATTTGCCTTTTAACCCTCTCCTTACCACCTATTGGAAAATCGTCACATTTGTTACGATGCAACCGTCATTTTTCTAATCCAGATTTCATTTCTTTTTGCTATAGTTATAAAAACTTGACATTCTGTAAAAGAGCTCACAATGTCGAACAATATTAAGTATAGAATCAGCAGTATTCATCATTGGTTTAAGTGCCCCCTCCACACGATTTCTCAATGGGAGAAGGAAAAAAAACGCGATTTGTTTAATCCCTAAAACATTGTAAAAACAAAAATAAAACACCAATCAAACAAAACAAAAATAAACAAAAAGAAAAAATACCCCCCCCCCCCCAAACAAAACAAAACAAAACAAAACAAAAAGCAAAACAAAAAAAACAAAAACAAAAACAACAACAAATAAAAACCCGAACAGACCCCACAACGTACCGACAATTTGGGGATTTTCTTTTGACATATCTGGGGGAGCCCCCCCCCCCCCCCCCCCCCCCCCCACCCACCTATATTTTTTCGGGGTGAGATCCCCCCAACCCCTATCAACCCTAACTAAAGATTCTATAGTAACCTGACATGATGAAACACAATATTTGCCATCACTTGAGGCATCGAAACTGATGGGAAACACAGTCAATTATAATAATAGGATTCAATAGTCTGATGTCACGTCGCCCAGCAACCAGCAGCTTGGTTCGAAACAAAGAAAATTGGTATTTTTTTATTCTTCATGCTGGCTAGAACTTTTTCACATGTCATGTGATCAAAATGTATAAAAGTCAAAACAGGATTTATAATGTTTTTCTCCTCTGGGTACACGTTTATGCTCGTTGGAGAAGTATTCCATAAGGGCGTCCGCCATTTTCCCGATAGTTTAGAACCAGTTGCTAAGTTACTATGCGTTATTACGAAGGAAGTGACGTCACGACTGTTGAAGCCTATTGCGTTGGCAGGAGTCGTAAACGACAACCGACTCATCAAATTGTTTTTGAAATTAGAAAGCTCACACCACTTATAAAAATGAAACTTATCTTAAATAGTAATATTTATAGGCCATTGCAACTAATTAATGGGCACGATCTATATTAACTTTCCATGTGCTCGGGGTCATTGATCACATTAATATGTGCTCAAAGTGACGCACATAGTGAAAAGTGTTCACAGTTATGGAAATATCTAACATCACGATTGGTCATTTTGTTCAGCTTGACACCTGGATATGTTTACAACTTTCATAAACAAAGCAGCGTGTTTACATTTCTGAAGAAATATCCAATCGTTGGACAGCAACAAATCACGTGATTGATGACTTGCTTGGACCAAAACATGAATATAGATCGCTCCCATTGAGGGTCCATAATGGCTAAAAGATTAAGTAATATAATACATACGCTGTGAAACTACGGAAGTTCTCCCTCAATGTCAATTGACTTACAAATGGAACCCAAAACATAAGGCTTAATCGTCTCCTTACCAACCATTTTCAGGATTTTCTCCAAAACTTCACACCCAACTAACAAATAATAGATTTTATATCACTCAGACATAATAATAGCAGTAAAATTCTTGCGATACATAATTTCTTTAGCAAAACATGCTCTATCTACAACACACTGTTCATTTTCTTTAGATTTTGTGATGAACAACAGACATTTGAATAAGAACAATGTTGGTTGTATCGTAACGAATGTGACGATTTTCCTATAGTTGGTAAGGAGAGGGTTAAAATGTTGATTGTATTGTAAGGAATGTAACGATTTTCCTATAGTTGGTACGGAGAGGGTTAAAATGGTTGTATCGTAAGGAATGTAACGATTTTCCTATAGTTGGTAAG
The DNA here is from genome assembly GCF_034508935.2 of Berghia stephanieae. Taxonomy (NCBI): domain Eukaryota; kingdom Metazoa; phylum Mollusca; class Gastropoda; order Nudibranchia; family Aeolidiidae; genus Berghia; species Berghia stephanieae. The sequence goes on from NC_088369.1 coordinate 46,671,930, forward strand.
GAGAGGGTTAAATAGTTGGTTGTATCGTAACGAATGTGACGATTTTCCTATAGTTGGTAAGTAGAGGGTTAAATAGTTGGTTGTATCGTAACGAATGTGACGATTTCCCTATAGTTGGTAAGGAGGGGTTGAAATGTTGGTTGTATCGTAAAGAATGTGACGATTTTCCTATAGTTGGTAGGTAGAGGGTTAAATGTTGGTTGTATCGTAACGAATGTGACGATTTTCCTATAGTTGGTATGGAGAGGGTTAAATGTTGGTTGTATCGTAACGAATGTGACTATTTTCCTATAGTTGGTATGGAGAGGGTTAAATGTTGGTTGTATCGTAACGAATGTGACGATTTCCCTATAGTTGGTAAGGAGGGGTTGAAATGTTGGTTGTATCGTAAAGAATGTGACGATTTTCCTATAGTTGGTAGGTAGAGGGTTAAATGTTGGTTGTATCGTAACGAATGTGACGATTTTCCTATAGTTGGTAAGGAGAGGGTTAAATGTTGGTTGTATCGTAACGAATGTGACGATTTCCCTATAGTTGGTAAGGAGGGGTTGAAATGTTGGTTGTATCGTAAAGAATGTGACGATTTTCCTATAGTTCGTAAGGAGAGGGTTAATAAGGAAATCTAATACACAACAATCGTATCTACCAAAGATATTGATTTTTACACAGTTGTGGAATAATTCATTTCGTAAACAAATTTTAACATACCGTTTTCTCTCGATGAGAATGTCGACCAAATTAGATAAGGTACTACCGCAAACTCGGGGACCCAAAGAATTTTGGGGTTTTGGGAGGGGGGAAACTTTTTTTTTTTAAGTCTCTCCCCTCCCAAACCCCCTACTAAAGACTTAAAAAAAAAAAAAGTTTCCCCCTTCCAAACCCCCAAAATTATTTGGGTCCCCGAGTTTGCGGTAGTACCATTAGATAATACACACACAAAGGTCACTAGAACACTATAGAATATTTTAGAACATCCTCCTTGAAAACTTCACAACACCATTGATTTCAATGAATTCATTGACCGTTGTGTCACAAGAGGATTTCGTGTGTGTCACCGATCGGGTCTTTAATCAGGTGTGTACAACGCCGTGCACGCAATAATGGAGCCAACTCACTCACACACTCACACACACATACACACACACTCACACACATACACACACACACACACAAAAGAATTTTTTTAAAAAGAAAAAAGAAAAAGAGAAAGAAGAGAAAAGAAAACAAGTTTAAAAAAATAGAAAAACAAAAACAAAAAACAAACAAACAAACACTTTAACGGCCCGAGGATGTTCACGAGTAAAAACAAAAATAAATGTAAACCAAAAAACTCATAGAGACAATTAATCAGTAGATTTTTGACCAATCAAAACATGGAATTTGTGACACATCCTCACACGTACTCGGGCAAACATTGTTGATTGTTTATAAACGGTAACGTGAATGGAATTGACCTCTCTCTGATCATTGTTTTTGTTTTTATACCTCCAAGTGGGTGACTAGTTATCACACGATTTT
>NC_088369.1:46678447-46686531 GCF_034508935.2 Berghia stephanieae
TCGAACCAGGGACCGATTGGGAAATGTCAGACCAGAAATCCACATTCATTGTCCTAACGTCACCAAACCGTTTTATGTATAAAAAAAATATTTAAAAATTGAGATTCTATATAGCGCAATATCCACTAAACGTGATCAAAGCGCTTTACAATGGGTCCCTGAACAACAGTAACACTTAACATTTAGCACGGGACATGACGCCTGTTAGGCGATATTACATTTTTTTTTTTGGACAGAGACAACGCTGTTAATGGCAAGATACTCATTTTACACCTGAGTACGGTGAGATAATGTGAGTAAAGAGATTTTTCCGTGGACTCAACTATGCGCCGAGCGAGCTAGGCTCGAACCCAGGACCTTCCGATCCGAAAGCGAGTGTCATACCACTAGACCACATAGCCGTACATTAAATTTTAATGTCCATTGTATTTGATAAGCCTTATAGATAGTTCGAAGATGACGTCACTCAGGTCTTAGTTATTGTTTTTTGCCATCCGCGTTTATGAGTAATGCTTACTGAACTGTATTAACCTGACTATAAACATTCATGGATACACACAGTTTTGTGTGTTGTTCCGTTATACTTCCGGATGGCAATGTTATGAGCTTCTTAGCCAAGCGCATACTATCTATATAATCAACTCAAGTTTCTTATTTTTGACAATAAAATTAATTTTAAGCACTAAACTCTCCCTGACCTAAAATCGTTGGGTTTTTTTGTGTGCGGCTATGTGGTCTAGTGGTGTGACACTCGCTTTGGGATCCGAATGTCCTGGGTTCGAGCCTCGCTCGGCGCATAGTTGAATCCTTGGAAAAGGCTCTTTACTCACATTCTCTTACCGTACTCAAGTTAAAATGAGTACCTGGCCGTTAACAGCGTTGTATCTATCCGGAAAAAATTGTAATGTCGCATAACAGACGTTATGTCTCGTTCTCACATGTTACGTGCTGCTGTTGGTCATGGACCCCTTATAAAGCGCTTTGAGCACGTTTAGTGGATATTGCGCTATACAAAAGTTCATGAAATATATTTCTTTTTAAGCTATGTGTGGCATAGAATGAGACCAAGCGATTTAAAATGGATTTATGGTGGATGGGGGGATTTAAATGATGGGGGGGGGGGGGGGGGGGGAGGGAATGAATTTGTATAATATATCACTATGAGACGATGGTGCAGATTGTGTTTTGTTGAGGAGGAGAATAAGTACAATATAAATACAATATTATATAGTGCAAATGATGATGATGATGATGATAATAATAATAATAATAATAATAATAATAATAATAATAATAATAATAATAATAATAATAATAATAATAACAATAATAATAATATAATAATAATAATAATAATAATAATAATAATAATAATAATAATAATAATAATAATAACAATCATAATAATAATAATAATAATAATAATAATAATAATAATAATAATAATATAATAATAATAATATAATAATAATAATAATAATAATAATAATAATAATAATAATAATAATAATAACAATAATAATAATTCATTTTTTTTGTGGTCATGTAAACTTTAAATTTACAATTCGTCACCTGGTTTTCCATTTATACTAAATTGGGACTGAGATTTACATTTTATTTTTCCTCCTCCATTTTTTCTTCTACTTAGTGATAATATAGTATTGATAACAAATAACAGTATCATAACATCTAACAAGCAGGTACTAGAAAGAACACAGCAACATTTTACGACACTATATATATATATATATATATATATATATATATATATATATATAAATAAAATTGCTCAAAAATTCACTCACAAGTCAATTTTGATCCTACCACCTAGTTAAGATACGATAATGATGAAACCGAACACTTTACAAGTAATAAATAGCCATAATCCAGTCCTACACGTTTATAAGTTGAGAATTGATGTTTGAATTCACTGATTTCAACGATGACAACAAACGTCGCGTAGGATTTACGCGAGTCCTTTAACATAACGATTTAATATTATTTATCCTCGGTCACCAGTCAGTAAGAGACAGCCCCCTCCCTCCAACAAACCATGCAAAACTGATTGGCAGGATCATTAAATATTAATACAATAATTATCATAATAATAATAATAATAATTCCAATCATTTCTAGCACGCTCCGGAATCGACGAAACTCAACCAAGCCCCGCCCACTTTTCCTGTGCTCGCGTGGAACTCTCGTGCGTGGCAGGGGATAAAGTTGTATGAAGGCGGTATCGTACACACAGACTCTACTGTGGTATCGTACACGTTTTTGACAAATCAAAGAATTTAGTAGCAGAAAGTAGAAATGATAATAATTTGGACACGGTCCAATGGTTTTCGAGTGGTTTACGCTTGTTATCGGTTGTAAAACATGCTTCTGAATTAGCTCCATCGGTGCCAGCACAATGGGCTGAGGGGAAATAACTCTTGCTTTTTACACAGTCATGAACACGATTCTGTGGTCATAAATTAGAAAGGTTAACTAGAGATCCGAGTTCAGTTTCCCGTCCGTTTCTATCCGTTCTTTTTCTCGTCTTTTCTTCATTAAAAAAAAATCTCTCTCTCTCTCTCTCTCTCTCTCTCTCTCTCTCTCTCTCTCTCTCTCTCTCTCTCTCTCTCTCTCTCTCTCTCTCTCTCTCTCTTTCTCTCTCTCTTCTTTTGTTTTTGACTTTTCATAGTGCACGAGTTTTTATATATCCTTGGGTAAGATGAGGCTATGTGGTCTAGTGGTATGACACTCGCTTTCGGATCGGAAGGTCCTGGGTTCGAGCCTCGAGCCTCGCGCTCGACGCATAGTTGAGTCCTTGGAAAAGGCTCCTTACTCACAATACCTCACCGCACTCAGATGTAAAATGAGTAGCTGGCCGTTAATAGCGTTTTCTTTGTCCGAACAATTGTTAATATCGCCTAACAGGCGTCATGTCCCGTCCTACATGTTTAATGTTGCTGTTGACCAGGGACCCCTTGTAAAGCGCTTTGAGCACATTTAGTGGATATTGCGCTATATAAAGCTCAATTGTGTTAATTTTATTATTTTTTAGATCATTAACCCCCTAATTTGGTCCCTTTGGACGCATGCATGATTCTTGGTGACATCAGACCATGTGAAGAGAAATTCCATCCATATGAAAACTCCACTACAATGACAGTTAATGGGAGGGATCTATAGATAGTTCGAAGATGACGTCACTCAAGATTTTGTTATTGTATTTTGCCATCCGCGTTTATGAGTAATGCTCATGAACTGTATTAACCCGAATATAAAAGTTCATGGTTACACATAGTTTTGTGTGTTGGTCCGTTATACTTCCGGATGGCAATGTTATGAGCTTCTTAGCCAAGCGCATACTATCTATATTCATGTTTTCGTCCAACCGAGTCATCAATCACGTGATTTGTTGCTGTCCAACGATTGGACAATTCTGAACAAATGTAAACACGCTGCTTTGTCTATGAAAGTTGAAAACATACCCATGTGTTAGATATTTCAAAATCTGTGAACACTTGTCACTATGTAGGTCACTTTGAGCACATTTTGCAATGTGACCAATGGCCTAGAGCACATGGAACGGTAATATAGATCATGCCTATTAGTGAATGGTCTGAGTTGCTGACCGGAAGTGAAATTAAAGTTCTACTATTTATCCAAAGAAAGAAAAAACACTGGTAGGACTTAGATAGCCGTCTATAGATAGAACGAAGATGACGTCACTCAAGCCTTTGTTATTGTATTTTGCCATTCGCGTTTGTGAGTGATTCTCACTAAACTGTTTCAACCAAACTATACAAGTTCACGGTTACACATAGTTTTGTGTGTTGGTCCGTTATACTTCCGGATGGCAATGTTATGAGCGTCTTAGCCAAACGCATACTATCTATATAATATAGATAGTATGCGCTTGGCCAAGAAACTCACAACATTGCCATCCGGAAGTATAACGGACCAACACACAAACTCTGTGTGTATCCATGAACGTTTATAGTCTGGTTAATACAATTTAGTGAGAATTGCTCATAAACGCGGATGACAAAAAGCAATAACAAAGACCAGAGTGACGTCATCTTCGTTCTATCTATAGATCGAAGTCGACGTCTGTCGGGTCATTGTTATTGTTTTTTGTCATCCGCGTTTATGAGTGATTCTCACTAATCTGTATTAACCAGACTATAAAAGTTCATTGTTACACAGAGTTTTATGTTTTTGTCCGTTATATTTCCGGACGGCAATGTTGTGAGTTTCTTGGCCAAGCGCATACTATCTATAGATTCACGTTTCTAGGTCTCGTTCATTCTGACATAATACCGTTTTGAGACGGAAGGTCCCATTTGCTTGAAGAAGACGAAATGCTATTTTCTTTATAGTAACAACAACAAAAATGGAGATTTTATATAGCGCAATATCGACTTAATGTTCTCAAAAGCGCTTTACAAGGGACCCCTAACCAACAATAACATTTAACACGTAGAACGAGACATGACGCCTGTTAGGCGATAATACAATTCTTTTCCCGACAGAGACAACGCTGTTAACGGCCAGGTACTCACTTTACATCCGAGCACGGTGCTAGAATGTGAGTAAAGAGCCTTTTCCAAGGACTCAACTATGCGCCGAGCGAGACTCGAACTCGAACTCAGGACCATCCGATCCGAAAGCGAGTGTGATACCACTAGACCACATAGCCGACCAAATGAAGTGAGTAGGAAAGCGTCAGAAGACAACAACATAGAAAAGAAAAAAAAAAAAGACTACGCGGCGAAAGATGAAAAGTAGAACATTTGTGACCCATCGTCTCAAAACGGTATTATGTCGGAACGAACCATATTCTTAAAAGCCGAATTAAATGTTAAACTGGTCAAATATTTAAATTCTTGGCATTAGCACCCTAAAATATGGTATCCATTCTCCTCAATAAAACATACAAACTCAACACAAGTCTGATATTTCTGGCTATAAATTCTATTTTCAAGATCTTAACCAACCCGACTTAATACCGTTTTGAGGCGAAGGGTCACATTTGAAAAAATGTCAGCTCTATATTATAGTACAATGAATAACCCATTTAATGGTCCGTTATTCACTGGAGCGAGTTACTCGCCTTGGCTATACCTTATTGAGCAGCCCGCGGTTTTCTCACGCCACCAACTTTCATTTTGTCATCGACGTCACAGGTGCGCACATTAATAACTTTAAAGCTCGTACTGGACTGAAACATCTATCGATGCTATGCGTTTGGGTAAAATAGTCACAACAGCCACCAGCCGATTATAACGCACCAACACACAAAAGCTAAAGATAGTTCGATGATGGCGTTACTCAGGTCTTTGTTATTGTTTTTTGCCATCCGCGTTTATGAGTAATGCTCACTAAACTGTATTAACCAGACTATAAACTTCAAGGTTACAACAGTTTTGTGTGTTCGTCAGTTTTACTTCCGGATGGCAATGTTGTGAACTTCTTAGACAAGTGCAACTATCTATAGATAGTATGCGCTTGGCTAAGAAGCTCATAACATTGCCATCCGGAAGTATAACTGACGAACACACAAAACCATGTGTAACCATAAACTTTTATAGTCTGGTTAATACAGTTCAGTGAGAATAACTCACAAACGCGGATGGCAAAATATAACAACAAAGGCTTGAGTGACGTCATCTTCGAACTATCTATAGGGGATGAGATTAGCGGAAGATTAGCGTCCCTTGATTGGAAGTCACGAGCGGAAAAGTTATTAGAGAGAGACGTCATGTTGGTTGTGCGGCATGAGACACTTCACCGAAAGCGAGGACGAGAGAGACGCATGCGCAAAACCATTTTGACGTTCTCTCTGTAAGGTGACGTCAATCAAGGGACGCTACTCTTCCGCTAATCTCATTCCCTATAGATAGAATGCGCTTGGCCAAGGAGTTCACAACATTGCCATCCGGAAGTATAACGGACCAACACACAAACTCTGTGTAACCATGAACTTTTATAGTCTTGTTAATACAGTTTAGTGAGAACAACTCACAAACGCGGATGGCAAAAACAATAACAAAGGCCTGAGTGACGTCATCTGCAAACTATCTATAGATAGTATGCGCTTGGCTAAGAAGCTCATAACATTGCCATCCGGAAGTATAACGGACCAACACACAAAACTGTGTGTATCCATGAACATTTATAGTCGGGTTAATACAGCTCAGTGAGCATTACTCATAAACGCGGATGGCGAAAAAAAAACAATAACAAACCTGTGTATCTATAGCCTGAGACTGAAATCCAGTTTGACGTCATTATTTGGCTTTTGCACCGCTTATTTCATTGGTTGAACTATTGAATACAACTCACGATTTGTTTTCTTTTGTGGCCAAAGATTGGCATTTTGACGTCATTTTTTGGTCAGTATCAGGCCATAGTCATCAACAGAGATGAAGGAGAGGAAAGTAGACGGGGGGGGGGGGGGGGGGGGGGGGGACAGAAAGGATAAGATAAGGCCGGCAAAGCAAAAGATAAGAGAGGGAGAAGTTAAGAAAGCGGGAGAAGAGAAGAGTGGTAAGGGAGATTCGGTAGAAGAAAGAGGTTGAAGGAGAGAGGAGAGAGAGAGAGAGAGAGAGAGAGAGGAGAGAGGAGAGAAGAGAGAGAGAGAGAGGAGAGAGAGAGAGAGAGAAGTGGCGTTTTCATATGGATGGAATTTCTCTTCATATGGTCTGATGTCACCAAGAATCATGCATGCATCCAAAGTGACCAAATTCGGGGATTAATGATCTTAAAAAAAAAAATTAAAACAATTGAGCTTTATACAGCGCAATATCCACTAAATGTGCTCAAGGCGCTTTACAAGGGGTCCCTGGTCAACAGCAACATTAAACATGTAGGAGGGGACATGACGCCTGTTAGGCGATAATATTACAATTTTTCGGACAAAGACAAGGCTGTTAACGGCCAGGTACTCATTTTACACCTGAGTGCGGTGAGAGAATGTGAGTAAGGAGCCTTTTCCAAGGACTCAACTATGCGTCGAGCGCGAGGCTCGAGGCTCGAACCCAGGACCTTCCGATCGAAAGCGAGTGTCATTACCACTAGACCACATAGCCTCATTTACCCAAGGATATAAAAAACGTGTGCACTATGAAAGTCAAAAACAAAAGAAGAGAGGGGGGGGGGGGGAAGAGAGAGAGAGAGAGAGGTTACTGGTCCTAGCTGCTGATGCAGAAAGGGAAAAACCTGTCCATTTATTTGTATTGTCAAATCTGACCAAATTAAAAGCCACTGACAATAAATATACATTTCCTTCTATTGAATATTCTACACGAGTCGCCTGCCCATCAGGGTTGCCAGATTTCAGTTTTAATTGTCAAACTCCAAAAACTTGGCCGTTTTGTTGTTGCTGTATCTGTGTATTGTTTTCTGTTATTGTTGTCTTTTTGTTTTGTTTTTTTTGTTGTTTTTTTAAAATACAAAACCGTTTTGCATGGAAACATTGGATTTGCCCGACGCGTATATATATATGCAGGTCTGACACCCGAACGTAATTATGGGCCTAATCTAACATTGTTGTAATGGACAATATTTTGCGTCATTTTTTGAGATTCCCATTGCAACAATGAGCCATAATGAATTGGGTTATCAGACTGCAAATAAGTTCACATCGGGTTTGGCATTTAGCAATTGGATTCATCGTTGATGTCATGTCGCCCCGCAACGGCGGCCATCGTGGTTCTAAACAAAGAAAATCGGTCCTTTGTTTGTTTTTTTCATGCTGACTAGAACTTTTCATATGTCTTGTGATCAGAATGTGTAAACATGATCAGATTTATAATGTGTTTTTTTCCCTTGAATACGCTTTTATGTTCGTCGGAGAAATATTTATAAGGCGTCCGCCATTGTTCCGATAGTTTAGAGCCAGTTACTAAGTTGCCATGCTTCATTACAAGGGAAGTGACGTCAGACTGTTGAAGCGTATTAAACCATGGATATACTATTTTATAGACAAAAAGAACGGTTTGAATCTTTCATGTCAAATGTGACCTTCGCCTCAAACGGTATAAAATCGGGTTGGTTAAGATGTTGAAAAAGAATTTATAGCCAGAAAGATC
>NC_088369.1:46686631-46689131 GCF_034508935.2 Berghia stephanieae
CCCTAACCCTAACACCAAACCCCTAACCCTAACCCTAACCCTACCTAACCCTAACCCTAACCCTAACCCTAACCCTAACCCTAACCCTAACCAACCCTAACCCTAACCTAACCCTAACCCTAACCCTAACCCTAACCCTACCCCTAACCCTAACCCTAACCCTAACCCTAACCCTAACCCTAACCCTAACCTACCCTAACCCTAACCCTAACCCTACCCTAACCCTAACCCTAACCCTAACCCTAACCCTAACCCTAACCCTAACCCTAACCCTAACCCTAACCCTAACCCTAACCCTAACCCTAACCCTAACCCTAACCCTAACCCTAACCCTACCCCTAACCCTAACCCTAACCCTAACCCTAACCCTAACCCTAACCCTAACCCTAACCCTAACCCTAACCCTAACCCTAACCCTAACCTAACCCTCAACGATATCACCCTACGACATTGCCACCAGAAAGATAGACATCTTCCTATTCCTCTTCTTCTTATTATTATTATAATAAAAATAACAAAATAAATGAGCACCGACGGAACGGCTCTGGCGACTTTGTCAGAGCTCATTATATTTAAAATTATTACTCTCCATAGCGGAAATGCGTCCTACAAATAGATACTGCTATCCGTCTACGACACTGCCACCATTGGAACCGACAAAGCCACGTTCAAGAACTATACTGCCGAAAATCAAACCCGCTATGCAAGGAGTAAAAAAACTGTTTTGCACTAAATTGTCCGAGCCCTGTCCGAAGGGGTTCGCTTTTTGAAACAATTCCTTCTTTACCTAGCGGAAATGGTCACGAGCAATGACGTTAAAGACATTGACACCCCCACCCCCCTTCCTTCATTTTGCGCCCTCAACGATATCACCCTACGATACTGCCACCAGAAAGATAGACATCTTCCTATTCCTGTTCTTCTTATTATTATTATAATAAATATAACAAAAAAATGAGCACCGACGGAACGGCTCTGGCGACTTTGTCAGAGCTCATTATAATTAAAATTATTACTCTCCATAGCGGAAATGCGTCCTACAAATAGATACCGCTATCCGTTTACGACACTGCCACCATTGGAACAGACAAAGCCACGTTCAAGAACTATACTGCCGGAAATCAAATCCGGCATGTCATCCTTCATTTCGAAGCGGAAATGCGCACGACCAATGACGTTAAAGACGCTGACACCCCCCCTTCCCCCCTTCCTTTATTTGGCGCCCTCAACGATATCACACTACGAAACTGCCACCAGAAAGAAAGACACCATCTTTCTATTCTTCATATTATTTTTATTTAAAAATATAACAAAATAAATGAGCACCGACGGAACGGCTCTGGCGACTTTGTCCAAGCTCTTTACTTTAAAAATTATTACTCTCTATAGCGGAAATGCGTCCTACAAATAGATACCGCTATCCCTCTACGACACTGCCACCATTGGAACCGACAAAGCCACGTTCTAGAACTATACTGCCGAAAATCAAATCCGCTATGCAATGAGTAAAAAAACTGTTTTGCACTAAAGTGTCCGAGCCCTGTCCGAAGGGGTTCGCTTTTTGAAACAATTCCTTTTTCACGTAGCGGAAATGCTCACGAGCAATGACGTTAAAGACATTGACACTCCCCACCCCCCTTCCTTCATTTTGCGCCCTCAACGATATCACCCTATGACACTGCCACCAGAAAGAGAGACATCTTCCTATTCCTCTTCTTCTTATTATTATTATAATAAATATAACAAAATAAATGAGCACCGACGGAACGGCTCTGGCGACTTTGTCAAAGCTCATTATAATTAAAATTATTACTCTCCATAGCTGAAATGCGTCCTACAAATAGATACCGCTTTCCGTCTACGACACTGCCACCATTGGAACGGACAAAACCGCGTTCCAGAACTATACTGCCGGAAATCGAATCCGGCATGCCATCCTTCTTTACGAAGCGGAAATGCGCACGACCAATGACGTTAATGACGCCGACCTCTCCTCGCCCCCCCCCCCCCACCCTTCCTTTATTTGGCGCCCTCAACGATATCCCCCTACGACACTGCCACCAGAAAGAAAGACACCATCTTTCTATTCTTCTTATTATTTTTTTAAAAAAATATAACAAAATAAATGAGCACCGACGGAACGGCTCTGGCGACTTTGTCCGAGCTCTTTACTTTTAAAATTATTACTCTCCATAGCGGAAATGCGTCCTACAAATAGATACCGCTTTCCGTCTACGACACTGCCACCATTGGAACGGACAAAGCCACGTTCAAGAACTATACTGCCGGAAATCAAATCCTGCATGTCAACCTTCTTTTCGAAGCGGAAATGCGCACGACCAATGACGTTAAAGACGCTGATACCCCCCCCCCCCTTCCCCCCTTCCTTTATTTGGCGCCCTCAACGATATCACACTACGAAACTGCCACCAGAAAGAAAGACACCATCTTTCTATTCTTCTTATTATTTTTTTTAAAAAATATAACAAAATAAATGAGC
>NC_088369.1:46702885-46727885 GCF_034508935.2 Berghia stephanieae
ATTGAATGTGTCACATATATTTCTATAAGAACGGCCATCCCAGCTTTGAATTCATTTGTGTTCAACGGTCGGCCATTGCAGCTTTGAATTCAGTCTTGCTATTTCTATTCATCAAAATGAAAATGTTCAATGTTCTAATTATGGTAAGAGTTTCTTTTTTACATTCAATGTCTCTCAATTTTTTGATAATAGATAACTATAATGTTGTAAATGTTTTTGTGTATATGTAAAATGAATTCGCTTGTTAGTCTTCCCATTTGAATGAGAATGTGTTTTGCTGATCCGAATTTTATGCAAACTGTATGTGAATAATGATCTGTAACTATTTTAAAACCTTTAAAAAAATGTTCGCTCGGTTTTACTTTCATATATTTTCGATACAACGAATACTTTTATAATGCGCATAGACACATGAAAAATAAACTGTGTAATGTGTTCAGCGCTAGAAGGCTGCTTTTAACAGAGCTCTTAAAAGTATTGCATTTTACGGCTGTTTTAAGTGTTATTTCTATGTAGGACGAATTTTATTTCATATTCAGAGGACTTCTTATGACTTTGTGCTGCTTTTGACAAAAATTCGTGGATTTTATACAATTAATTTAGCAATATTTTAAAGTTTTATAAATTTTATCATCTATTAAGACCATTTTTGTTTACGTTTTACGATTTTAAGGAAAAAAACAGTGAGCTCTTTTAATCTTATTACAACGGTCGACGATGAACACCGAGAATGACACCTAATTATTATTATATCTATTCACCCCAACACCTACGTACAATACGACACATAATTAATAATACACCGAATTTAGAAATAGTGAACCTTTTGAGATCTATTAAATTATTCAAGACATACAGAAAAATAACAAAAAGAGGAATTAAAGGTTGAAGGAAACAAAAATAAAAACAAAGAGAAGCCAAAGAAAACATCAAAAACAACTCAGTCAAATTAAAATGCAATAATTTAAATTCTACTAATAACAATCTAAAAATTCTAACAGTGAACTGTCGTAGCATTGTACACAGAAGAGCTGAATTCTGTGCACTCTTTGAACAACATGAACCAGACATTGTCTGTGGACAAGAGTCATGGCTAAATGACAATATTAAGTCCTGTGAAATTTTCCCAAAAGAATACGAGGTATTTGGAAATGACAGAAAACTACTTAGAGAGGAAGCAGAAGATGAAGGAAATGAAAATGAAGACGATGAGACCAGGCGACCGGGAGGTGGGGTATTCATACTCGTTGATAGAAAGCTCACAGGCTGTGAGAAAACAAATGTTAAAAACTGACTGTAAAATAATTTGAGTAAGCGTTAAAATCCAAGGCAATAAAAGCATCCTTGTTGGATCGTTCTACATGCCCCATCAAAACGAAACTGACATCGTAGAACTGTAAAAATTGCTTGAAATAATCAACTCAGAAAAACTCCAAACCAAATGATTCTAACAGGAGACTTTAACTGTCCTAATATAAACTGGTACGGTTCAAAAACGTTATCTGCCTGTCCACAACGTGCAATACAACAAAGCCTCGTCGACATTACAACAGGAGCGCACCTCACACAAATTCACGAAGAATGCTTTAGATCTTGTTTTCGTATCCAATCCATCACTGATCCATTCAACAACATCACAATCAGGAATATCAGACCATGCCTGCGTTGTTACTGAAACTACACTAAATCCCAATTATATGAACCAACCATCCAAAACACGATACCTTTTCAAAAAGGCCAGTTGGGCCGCACTACGAAAACTAATCGAGGGACTGTCATCAGAGAGGCGCCCGTTCATAACTGGAAACTATAAGAGCAGAACCCCAGGGTGCATGACAAAAATGTTAGAAGAAAGAAACATCATCCTCCTCCAACAAAGAAGAAAAGAAAACCACATAACCGAAAGCCCCATTGAGAGATACGCTAAAAACGATTCGAACTGCTTCAAAATCCCACAGACAAGAACACAAAACGACAGAAATTCTTTCTTCATTAGAACAATCTCGGAGTGGAATGGACTGGATGAACTGGTCATCATGGCACCACACCTAAACGATTTCAAGGCCCGACTGACATGGTCCTGCGCCCAATGAGGACGCCGCTGAAATACAACCAGACCATTGGTTTCTTCAGCGCCAACCATACAGAAACAGATACAGATATGATGTTAAAATATGAACGTAAGACTTAAAATAATTACTTAGACAACTATTAATTCGAACGGTGGTCTACTGTGTATGTATTACATGCGTCGTCCTTCAAAAAGTTTTCGTGGCCTAATTGGTTGGAAGACTGTCATAGAAGGATTGACTTAGTCGACGATTTGTGATCGATTCCCGTAGGCGCCACTTTTCCCTTCCCTTAGAATGTTACAATTGTAAAATATTACCTATTATTTCGTTTCTATGAAATGCTGCATTTGGTAATACCCACTTCCCTATCGTCAAATGATTTATATTTTATAAATAGATACTATCGCTTAAAGGCTCCATACCCGCTCAGTTTTCAACCAGTGACGATCTGGGGACAGGCACGGCTAAAGCAAATCGTAGTGAAATCGCAATGTGTATGGCCAAATACCTGGGCGAAGAGCGGCGGGACGGTCGTTCGCTCGAAAATCCCGCCTTGCTTAACATTTTTTGATCAGCGATCGGGGGCGTGGCAGTATAAAAAGGTGGCCAATTTTTTCTCTCTCGGATTTTCGCTGTTTTGACGTCAGATTTGTGATCAGCGTCAAATTTACAATAGGGTTGATACCAAGAACTATGTGTTTACTGCAAAGATTATTAAAATTAGAAATAAATTTTAATTAATAGTGAGGCTATGTGGTCACAGAACAGTGCCTTTCCCTGTTTTGTGATGGGGCCAAGTGGTATGACTTTCGCTTTCGGATCGGAAGGTCCAGGTTTCGAGACCGGCTCTAAGTGGCGCAGAGTTGAGTCCTTGGAAAAGGCTCTTTACTCACATTCTCACATTCTCACCCAGGCGTCAGGTCTCGTCCTTCATATTTAGTATTGATGTTGGCTTGGGACCTCTTGTAAAGCGCCTTGAGTACGTCCAGTGGATATTGCGCCAAATAAATGCTGCGTTATTTTTTTTAATGATATTTTTATACATTTTGAGTCAGGAAGAGGAAGATGAACAAAAGGTTTCGTTCTTGATCATCGTAATTTAAATTTTTAAAAAAAATTATTTATTATTATTTTTGGTCATTTTTTTCTCTCCTCAACCGTTGACGCGACCTCACGGTCGACCTTGACACAGACATTTGGGATTGGCGGATGCCAAAAAGCCTTGACTACGTGATGAAAGAAGTGGGTATAGGACAGGATAGGATGTAACCTTGAATTATATTCTACAAAATAAATAAATAAATATATAAATAAATAAATGAATTAATAAACATATAAGAAATAAAAAAATAAATAAATAAAGAGAGCTGTGTGGGTAGTCCCGAGGAGTGCCCGCTTAACCTGCCACGGGAGCACTGTCGATTTGTTTTATAAATAATAGTAATAATAATAATAATAATAATAATAATAATAATAATAATAATAATAATAATAATAATAATAATAATAATAATAATAATAATAATAATAATAATAATAATAATAATAATAATAATAATAATATAATAATAATAATAATAATAATAATAATAATAATAATAATAATAATAATGATATGATGATGATGATAATAATAATAATAATAATAATAATAATAATAATAATAATAATAATAATAATAATAATAATAATAATAATAATAATAATAAATAATAATAATAATAATAATAATAATAATAATAATAATAATAATAATAATAATAATAATAATAATAATAATAATAATAATAATAATAATAATAATAATAATAATAATAATAATATAATAATAATAATAATAATAATAATAATAATAACAATAAATCTTTATTGTCGACAAAATGGAAAAACTTCCGTGGTTTACGTTGTTTTTAGAATTATATCTGATTGCAAATGTATTGATGTTATGCGTATTTGAAAAATACTCACGACATCTCCATCGGGGTATAACATACTAACACACAAAACTGTGTAACCTCGAACGTTATAGTCTGATTGATATAATTTAGTGATAAGTTAATTATACAAATGGCTGTCTACAAGCAATGACAACGTCTTGAGTGACGTTAACTTCATTCCTTCTCTGTTAAAGTAAAATCCTCACAAAGTCCGTCAGTCAGAAATAACGCACCAGCCCACAAATCTACATGGAACCTTGAACATTTATAGTCTGATATAATTTAATGAGAACTAATCACAAAAAATTGGTGTCTAAAAGCAATAACAAAGAGATGAGTTACGCCAATTTGGTTCCTTCTATATACATCCAAGAACTTTACTCACTCCATCCACTCTCTCTTCCTTCAATACATAGGTATCTTTTCTCTCTTATCACTTTCTTGTGCGGCTATGCATGAGGTTTTGTGCACTAGTATATGGCACTTGCCTTCGGATCGAAAGGTACTGGGTTCGAGTCCCGCTCTGAGCGCCGCATAATTGAGTCCTTGAAAAGGTTGTTTACTCGCATTCCCTCACGTGTAAAATGAATACCTAACATTTTTCAGCGTCGGGAACCAATTGTAATATCGCCTAACAGGGGAAATGTCTCGTCTAACATGTTTTGCTGTTGGCCAGGGACCCTTATTAAGTGATTTGAGCACATTTAGTGAATATAACGGTATATATAGCGCATTTTTGGGGGGTATTTTTTTGTATACAGCATCCCCCCATCTCTCTCTCTCTCCCTCTCTCTCTCTCTCTCTCTCTCTCTCTCTCTCTCTCTCCCTCTCTCTCTCTCTCTCTCTCTCTCTCTCTCTCTCTTTCTCTCTCTCTTTCTCTCTCTCTCCCTCTCTCTCTCTTATAGCTATTGCTACATATGATGCGAATATATTGGACTAATATTGATGCTATGAGTTTAGTTAAAATACTCACAACATCCGCCAGCCGGAAATAACGTACCGACACACAAAACCACGAGTAACGTTGAACGTTAAAAGTCTGATTGATATAATTTAGTGAGAACTGATTACCAAAATAACTGCCTTAAAACAACAACGAGTTGAGTGACGTCAATTCCGTTCCGTCAATAGTCTGATTGATATAATTAAGTGAGAAGTAATAACTATTGTGAGCAAGACGAAAAAAAGAATAGAGAGTCGTGGGGAGCGGTCCCAAGCATGTTTAGGACCGCCGGTTCTACGGTCCTTGGGAAATGAGAACGCAAAGACCGGTTCCAAGAACCGGTTCTTTTTTGACATTGGCCATTCACAAGCCATCGTTGGGAATTGGGACCGTCAAAGAACCGGTTCTTTTTCGACATTGTCCAATCACTGGGACCGTCAAACGATGGGACTGTGCCTGCAGTAGATGGCTGTAGAACCGCTAAGTGAAAATGAGAGCCGAGAAGGCTTATTACCTCAAAACATGAAAATAGTGCTATAACACTATCCATTAAGCATGTGTGTGTGTATATATGTGTGTGTGTGTGTGCGTGTGTGTGTATACCTGTGTGTGTGCGTGTGTGTGTGTGTGTGTGTGTGTGTCTGCGAAGATTGATGGAGCGGGTCAGGTCAATGTTAGTGTTAGGGAAAAGGGATTGTTAATATTTTGTGTCTGTTGCATGCTGGACCAAAAGTATGGGAAGAGTTTGTTTTGATTTGTTTTGTTGTTTTTTTTTCGTCTCCATTCCTTTTTCTATTTTTGTGCGGTTGTGTGGCATGTGGTCTTGTGTTATAACACTCGCTTTCGGATCGGAATGTCCTGGGTTCGAGCCTCGATCTGCGCCTAGTTGAGTCCTTAAAAGACTCTTTACTCTTTACTCACATCCTATCACCATAATCAGGTGTAAAATGAGTACCTGGTCATCAACAGTGTTGTCTCTGTCGGAAAAAAAATTGTAACATCGCCTAACAGGCGTCATGTCTCGTTCTACATGTTATGTGTTGCTATTAATCAGGGACCTATTGTAAAGAGCTTTGAGCACATTTACTGGATATTGCGCTATATAAAAGCTCAATTATTTTTTTTTAATTTAAAAAAAAAATATTTCTATCTTTGGATAGGACGCTAGTCTATCCCAAAGTACTTTTCGCCATCTCTCACAAACCCAGCTACCCATTCACTGCTGAGTAGACAGGGAGTTCAGAGAAAAAAAAAGCTCGACTGCAACCGGAATCGAGATCTGGCCTTTGCGTATAAAGAGATGCTCTATCAACTGAGCTATCGGGGCCCCCAAATATTCTATTGGCCTTTTTTAAAAATACAGACGTTATAACTGTTATTTTGGAAGGAAGATATAATATGTGAAACTCATATTATTTGATTAGTTAAAACACCAAACGAAATTTTAATATTATTGTATTATTTTAAATGACAACAATGCGATAGAAAGGAGTGATGGCAAGAGATGGACAAAAGAAGACAAAAAATCGGACTTGCTAAGTTCGTAACACACACACACACACACACACACAAACAAACACACACACTCATCTTTAGTAGTCACATTCATTTCAAACAATAACCCATTAGAGAAGAGGGGTCATGCCTTCATCATATATCCTTGTCATTGCGATCATTATGATGTAATAAATTTTGAAATTTACCCCGAAAATGGAATCGTCCAAGGCGTGCGCCTCCTGTCCCCCCCCCCCCATCTCACACACGAAAGGGCGGTTTGCGGAGTGGAGGGAGATGGTCGTCTGTGTCGTTTAGTGTATAGCAAAGGGGGTGGGTGCGATTAATTAAGTGGGATGGGTCGTGATTTGTGGAAGATAGGCAAAAGAACCGAGGCAAAGAATCGCTGGGGCAGTAGTATGACGGGAAAATCGCTGGGACCGTCGAAAGGTTATTAGAAGTAAGGACCGCAAACGGTTCTCCACTTTGGGACCGGTCCCCGGTTCTCAGCTAAAGGACCGTAGGTCCTTGGGACCGGTCCTCAGCGCGGCACTAATAAAGAGACAGTGACTGGGACCAGTGACGGTCCGTGTGTAATAACACACCGTGTGTGGGCAAAAATACTGTGCGAATGACGCAAGGATTAAGTCACACCGACCTAGACGAGCGCCGTCACCGGTACAAAACGTAGTGTCTATGGTGGCCCTTAGAAACACAGAAAAAAGTGAATGAATAATGTAATAGATTCTTTAAACAATAATGTTTAAGAACAGGACAGAACATAAACAAGGCCAAACAAAGAAGAGAGAGAGAGAGAGAGAGAGAGAGAGAGAGAGAGAGAGAGAGAGAGAGAGAGAGCGAGCGAGCGAAGTGTCCAAGGGAAACAACTGATATAATCATGGTCTAGATTCTGATATGTTGGTTGAATCCATTAAAATATCGCTCAAAAATAGAACACCTAATCAAAGCCAAAAAAATAATTAAACCCTCTTTCTCAGGAACAGAAGGAATCAACATTCAGAGCAACAAAAAAAATGTAATATTAAGAGGAACACAATAGAAATTCTCTTTCGAACATAGAATAAACCATCAGACCCCTCTCCTCTCAATGAAATTAAAAACGTTCAGAAACAGAGCAAATAATTATCTGGAGGGGGTGGGGGTGGCAGAAATTAAGTCATAGATTTTAGCTTTCAAAATTTTCCGTATGTACTGAAAAATGGTTTTGGAAAACTGAATATGCACTCACAAGTTCATATTTTATTTGATTTATGGCTGGAATTTCACTTCGGACAGAGGACAATTGGCTGTCTAGGAAAGTTGATTCTATTCTATAACTAAGGCGTTACCTGACTCTCCAAATGTCTTTGACAAACCTGTAATTAATATGGAGTGATCAAAGGCTGCGCTTAGATCTAACAGCGCTATGATGATGATTTTTTTCCAGCATCAGCAGCACAAAGAAGATCATTATTAATCTTAATATGGGTAGTTTTGGCAGATTGATAAGACTCGTAAAGATAAAATCTCAGTAAATGACTTTTATGTTGCCTAGCAACTCATTTTTCAAGGATTTTTGAGACGAAAATTGTTCAGATCTTCAGGGGATAGATTTGCTTTTTTTAAGCAAAGGGGTCATTATTGCATGCTTAAAAAAGAATGTGGTTCAATTCCTGTATATGGAGATTCGTTTATGATTGAAGTAATACAGGGTAAAAGGATATCATTATGAGTAATGAGTAACGATGTTGGTTTTGGGTAAAGAATGTAATATCTTTGGAGGTGACTATTTGACTTATTCCTATGTAACCGCAGTGAATGAAGAAAAACACGACATCGCCTTCAATTATCTTAAAGTGGGGTGTTCCTTGTGAGTTGCTATCTAGTTTTGTTTTTCTAATGGAAGTTACCTTTTCCCGAAAGAAATTACCGAATACTTCAGGAATGTCTCCCCCTGGAACCGACGTAGGATATGTGGATTTGGAATTGGTAGTAGACTTTCCAGTCATTGAGTTGGTGATGGAGAATAACACAATTGAAGTGCGACAGTCCTAGATCAAAGTGTTGTAACAAGACGACTATGCTTCTTTGGTCTTATGTTTTACGTTTTTGTTGTGATTATGATAAATGTTTGATTCGACTGTTAGGAGTGATGTTCGCCATTTTTTTCAGGACGACAGCGCTCAGCTTTTGCCTTTTTTATGTCATTGTCCATTCATGGAGCAGACTTTCTACTTGTGACGATGAGCGTCTTAAGATTGTTATGGATATTTTTCAATTCTGTGTTGGAAGAAACGATCTTGCCATTTCTGACCATGAATTTTGGAATTTTATTTATTAGTTCTTTGCTGAAAATGTCATCGTTTATTCTTTCTCTTGATACAATTATTCTCCTCTCTGGTTTCAATTTTTCTGCATCGACCTCGGAAATTATGGCAGAATGGTCGGAGATACATTTGTCTGTTACATTTATGAAGTAGAGTAAAGTAGTTTTTGTCAGTGACAATCCAATCTAAAGTTTGATCTTTCCTGTGAGTGTGAGAATTAATGTAATGAACTAGTTTATGAATATTCATTGTCGACTTTGGTTCTTTCACCTTCGAGTCCTATGTATTGTCAAAATGCATATTAAAATCTCCGACAATGATGATCGGTTTTGTCATTTTATTTTTTTTTTCATTTCAAAAAGATCCTCGAACTCGGGTGTAAATTCCAAAACTTTCAATCCATTTTTAGAATTTGGTGGAAATCTATATAAACAAATAAATTTGATGGACTGTTCTTTTAGGTGGATTGTGCATTCATAACATTCGAATGTCTTGTACGATTTCATTTCTTTGCAAGGCAAATATCCTCACCATTTCTCCCACTTCTTGACATTGATATAGGTTGATAACCTGGTGGTCCTAGATCTGTTCTGATGACGTCATTTCCTTTGGGGCGCAGCCATGATTCAACAATATCATGCAATATCAGACTCCTCAAGGCGCTTAATAATATTATGTGTATCGTTCGGGTCATGTTTGATTGTAGTTATTTTTTACTTCAACCGATGTGTTGCTTAGCATGTTGGGGTGAACATAAATAAACTCATAATTGCTTTGACATTCCTGTACAAGAACGATTTGACCAGACTGGCGGTTATTTGGACACGGTCAATGTCCAAGTTGAACATTAATCATTAATCTTATGTTGTTTTCTATAACCACCTCGATGAGTGCGTTTTAACGCGTTATAAATACTTTGGGTATCCAAGTACTGCACAGTGAGAAAATTCTCTATAGTAAAAATGAAATCAACATTTGAGATAAAATGTTACCTTTCTCAGAATCCATTCGTATAATAAGAATGTTTTTCTTTAAAAGCATGTTAAATAATCGTCCAAAAACCACCTCGATTTGTTGGAAAAGAATTACGTTTAGAAAGCTTTAGGCTCAAAATCACAGAGGCTTGATCCATGAAACGTTAAAAATTCTGCTTGGCCTTGCACAGCACAGCGCCTATTAGGCGACAACACACAAGCTTCTGTGGCTGTGTTTTAAGTGTTTAATGAGGTCAGAAACTGTAAATACGTACATTAATACTTATAAAACAGAACACATCGGAGTAACATTTATTGTCAAATATAAGTGGGACTGGAACTTGTTTTTTCTTATTCATTGCTTATTAATTTTACTTTAATTGTTATATTCTTAGACAGCTATAAGATCCATTACTTAACGTTGTTTATTATAATTTGTTATGGAACTGGGAAAATCCTAGGATTTGCAATCCTCTATTATATGAAACTGCCGAACATCACGCTCCCAACCGAGCGAGGCAGCAGTCTTCCGTGAAAACATGCTCCCCTTTACGCTGTCACCGTTTAACTTTTTGGACTTATTCATGCAGTTAACTCGGCAAAGTTACAAGAATGGTTTGCCATTGCCTATTCTTGTCGCCCTCTGCAGTTGGCCAGCTTGACCTGTTACCGTTCGACACTACAAGGAGGTTGCAGTAGGGCTTGATGATGATCTATCTTTGCAGACTTGGCATCATCCATTTGTCGAACGTGATGTTCGTCAGGTCACACCGAACCGTCAGCCAGTTACTAGGCGAATTAAATTTAACAAATGTGACAAAACCAAAATTGGGACATGGAATGTCAGGACCTAGGCCCAAAAAGGCAAACTAAACAACATTCTAAAAGAAATGAAACGGCTCCAAATAAATATTCTTGGCCTGGCAGAGATGAGATGGAAAGAGCAGGGAACCATGTCAAAACAAGAAAACAACACGACATATAAGATCATATGGAGTGGTGGAACCTCTTTCCAAAAAGGAGTAGGGATGATCTTAGACCAAAAATCAACCAAATTTTACAAAGGGCACGTAGCAATCTCAGACAGAGTTTTGCTGGTTAAGCTAAGAGGACCTGTAGTTGACACCAATATTATTCAAGTTTATGCACCAACAGAAGAGGCGACAGATGCAGATATGACAGAGTTTTACCATTTACTAGACAAAGCAAAACGAATGTGTAAATCACAAGAAGTCCTTATGTAATGGGGGACCTAAATGCTAAGATTGGCAGAGGCAGAGATGGTGACATAATCGGACCACATGGACTCGGAGACAGAAATGAACGAGGAAACATCTGGGCAGATTGGTGTAGAACAAATAAATTAATGATTTCAAACACCTGGTTTCAACAACACCCAAGAAGAACCTGGACATGGCAATCACCAGGGGACAGAGCAAGGAACCAGATAGACTTTATAGCAGTATCATCAAGATTCAGAAATGGCATATTAAATTGCAAAACCTACCCAGGCGCCGATGTAGACAGTGACCATGTCCCAGTTGTTTGTACAGTAAGGATAAAGTTTAAAGCTATTCAGAGAACAGCTGGTAGAATAAAGAGGGATTACAGGTTATGCAAAGACAATGGCATACAAACAAAAATGAGAGAAGAATTTGAAAATGCACTCATGATACAAAGCCAAAGTGAACCTGATAACAAAAAATGTGAAAAACAATTTGATATATTCCAAAAGTGTGTCAAAGCAACTGCAGAAAAGCATTTACCAATAGCTCAAATAAACAGCAAAAAGGAATGGATGACAAATGAAATTCTAAACCTATTTGAAGAAAGACGAAAATGCAACAGAGGGCCTGCAGAATACCAAACATTGAACAACCACATTAAATCCAAATGCATCGAGGCACACGAGAACTATCTAGACTGGAAATGCTGCGAAATCGAAAGAGAATACAAACCCAACCCCCAACAAGCTCACCAAAGAATAAAAGAACTATCAGGAAAAGGAAAAGCAAAGCAGCAGGAAGTTGTATCCAAAACAAACAAGGGGAACTGCTATTTGAAGAACAACATATAGAAAGCCGATGGGTAGAATACATAGGCGAACTGTACAATGATCCAAATAGAAATGAACCACCACTGAAATTCAAAGAACCATTAAGCGGACCAAACATCACCAAAAGTGAAATTGAACATGCCATGGAACGAATGAGGGATGGTAAAGCAACAGGCCCTGATGAAATATCTGTAGAGGTATTAAAAAGCCTAGGAGATCTAGCAATTGATGAACTTCACATATTATTCAACAATATATACAATACTGGGAAAATTCCAGAAGATCTCTGTAACTCTATTTTCATAGCAATACCAAAGAAAGCAGGTGCAGTCAGATGCAAAAATTTTAGAACTATAAGTTTAATAAGCCACATCAACAAAATACTGTTGCGTATAATTATCAACAGGCTAAGGAATAAGATTAACCCCGAAATCGCAGAAGAACAATATGGATTACAACCTGACAGAGGGACAAGGAATGCAATATACCTCCTCCATGTTTTAAGTGAAAGAGCTATACAGGTTCAGACCCCACTATACCTCTGTTTTGTCGACTACAAAAAAGCTTTTGATAGAGTACGCCACGAAGAAATACTAAAACAACTGCACTCCATTGGCGCTGATGAGAAAGACCTCAGACTCATGCAAACATTATACTACACCCAGCAGGCATCTATCAAAATCGGAAACTCTACAGGAAATTCCATTCCTATTAAGAAAGGAGTCCGTCAAGGGTGTGTTGCCTCACCAGATCTGTTTAATCTATACCAAGAAACAATCATGAGGGGCATAAATAATATGGAGGGAATAAAAGTAGGAGGTCACAACACAAATAATATAAGATACGCAGACGATACGGTACTCATTGCAACATCAGAAATCCAACTTCAAAAGATTGTTGACAACGTGGTAGTAGATAGTGAAGCCAAGGGAATGGAAGTGAATATCACCAAAACGGAATGCATGGTAATACAGAAAAATCCCGAAAACAACAACACCTGCAATATAACGATTCACGGCAAGCAACTTACCTACGTAGAAAGTTTTAAATACCTAGGTTCAATAGTGACAACAGATGGAAGATGTAACCGAGACATACGAGCAAGAATAACTCAAGCCAAACAGGCCTTCATGGACCTGGGAAACATTTTGAAAAACAAACAGATGTCGTTCGGGATTAGATTCCGAGTCTTGAAGTGCTACGTGTGGCCAATCTTGTTATACGGATGCGAAAGCTGGACTACAAATGCAGAAACACAAAAGAACATTGAAGCTTTTGAAATGTGGTGCTTGAGAAGGATGCAGAGAATATCGTATACTGCACACAAAACGAACGAAGAAGTGCTAAAACAAACATACCAACAAAGGAAACTAATGCCCTTAATAGTGGATCGACAACTTTCCTTTTTCGGACACATAGTAAGGAAAGATAAGAATGAATACCTGGCAAGTTGTGGAAAAATACCTGGTAAACGCGCCCGGGGAGACAAAGAAAAACACTCATAGACCAACTGAAGGGCTTCACCAACCTAACAATCCAAGAGCTGTTTGAAAAAGCAAGAGACAGGGAGGAATGGAGAGAGATAATTCATGCAGTATCCGAAGCCTGGACCAGGCATGGAACCTAGAAGAAGAAGATTATATTAAACTAAATGAAAGGACGATTCTTCGGGTGTATAGGTTGACTGACAATTTAAAACGTCCAAGTGGTCGGAGCATAATGACTATTTTAAAAATATAATTTAATCTCCAACTTAAACCACGCATTACACCGGGTCTTATATATCTGATGTAAATTGCTTTGCGACAGACAACATCCGGATCCAATGGGTAAAAACAATTGATATAATCTTGTTTATCGCTACAGAAACTCGGATACATTCCAGCTACAAGGGCTCTAAGAGACCACTAACTAGATGAAGGTGTCATGTTGATAAATTGGAGAAAATATTCCAGATACCACCCTCCCCAACCCCCACCACCCATGGAATAAATGTACACTGTTAGCATATTATTGCAATGAACGGTGTTTTGGTTGCCTCAAAGTAATTCAACATGCGACACAACACTCACTCAGACAAACACACATACCCACACACACGCACACACACACACACACACAATATGTATGTATAAACTTTTTTTTTCTTTTTCCTTCACGAAACAGCTCGTCGCTATTATATTTGCTATCACTGATGCGGCCCCGACGAATCCAGTAAGTAGCTAATACCGTAAATAACACTTTCTGGATGAGGTCTCCTAACCTTTCATCTAGGGCAGATAGATCACTGTTGCTATGGCATAATCCCTTTATATTTTTTCCTTTTCCAAGTTACCCACTGTCTTTGTTCTCGATTGAGCTTGTTCGATTTTTTCAAAGTGGGGGTGGAGGTTTTATGCTGGAGGGGCAGTCAAAGGTATAGATAATTTGTTCGCTATTCTAGTTGTTTCTAGTTATTTTCGATGAGGCTTTTTTCTTTTGTTCTTTGTGTGTGTGTGTGTGTGTGTGTGTGTGAGAGAGAGAGAGAGGGAGAGAGAGAGAGAGAGAGAGAGAGAAAGAGAGAGAGAGATAGACAGATATTCGGATATATATAAATATATATATATATATATATATATATATATATATATTATATATATAAAATATATATATTTGGATATATAAAACTTTTCAAATATAACTATGATTATTTAACTTGTACAACATTGTTCAAAGCTTTAGCTCTCATCCTGATGAGAGCTTAAAACAATGTTGTAGAAGTTAAATAATCATATTTATACTTGAAATGTTTTATAAATAGCTCCTTTTATAAAAAAAAAGTTGAGCAGTATTATTGCATGGTTTTTGTTTATAATTTATATTATATTATATATATATATATATATTAAAAAATAGAGAGTGAGTGTGTGTGTGTGTGTGTGTGTGTGTGTGATAGAGAGAGCGAGAGAGAGAGAGAGAGAGAGAGAGAGATGTAAACCAGCACTTTGATATGTTCTTTCATAGCTTTTACTTTTTAATACTGTACTATACTTAAGGTGAGATGAAAGGGTGTTCAGTTTAAGTATAAGTTCTGCCTCCCTGTATTTCCTATGTTATTTAGTGGTGTGACATAACTGAAGGACGGCGATTTGGATGTCGTGCAGTTCTCGATGACTGGACCCATTGATGTGGTGGGCGACAGGTTTGTCCTCGTCGTTATCAATAGACAGCAGATGTTGTCCACTCCTGTCGCCCAATCACTCCCACGTATGTCTTGTGGCAAAGTTTGCAGATGATAGCGTAAATTAGATTACGAACCGTGCATGTGAATGCGTGTCGGATGTCCCACACAACACTAACAGCAAAACAGACCGACCTATCCTAGTCATCACAAATCAAGGAAGTCATCAAAGTTTAAAAAACCAACTAACGTCAGATTGTTCAGGAGCATGTAGAAACGAGGGACATATTCAACAAACGCCTCTAATCACCTACAGACGGGACCGCAAGTTGAAGGACATACTAGTTAGGAGCCGCTTGACGATGCATATGGCCGGTAACCAACGTAAGACGGCCTTGTGGACGTTGCAGATGCAGGACATGCCCACACTTATTCTTGGAAAATTCCATCAAATTCCGGATAAAGTATGGGACATCCGACTCGCATTCACCTGCACGGATTGTAATCTAATCTATGCTATAATCTGCAAACGTTGACGAAGGCGAAACACGAAACGTTCATTCTATGTTTTCGTATATTAAATTGAATCTTACATTCAATTCCACATTGTTATTTATTTATTCGAGCTTCAAGTAGTAGCATTTACTAGTCTGCACGTCAAGTGGCTACACCATCAAGTACAAGAGAATACAAGAGAGCCTCTAAGGATGTCAAAACTGTTGGATAAACCATGGTCAGACCTCAGTGCATATTTTGGACATCTACCAAATGGTGAAAAGATTTTGGTGATCATCGATGAATATTCCAGATATGTAGTGGTAGCGGTAATGAAACACACATCTTCAAACAAACTGGGAACGGATAACGACCTTCTTTCAACGGCTACGAATTCAGTGAATATTTAAAAAACATGGCAGTACATCATCGAAAATCACACCCTCATGGCCCAGAGCAAAATGTGAAACAGAAAGATTTATGAAAACCATTGTCGTTTGCTTTGAGCTTATGAAATTTTTGCAATGCCCACATGGACATGATTCAATCTGAAATATTGAGATTTATAATGCTACAGGTTGCCAGATGATGTCTCGTTATGTGTTGTAAACTGCAATGCCTCATTGTTGTAAAATTATACTTACCTAAATGAACAAAATAGCAAAACAGAAATTAAATTTATTTCAAAAATATGTGTCAGACAGAAAAAAAACCCATTGTTGTTGCAATGTTACGGTTTACCATGGACACAATCTCGAGCACCAGTAAAATAGAGAAAGGATATTTGGAAGATGGCGTAACTCAGATTGTTCCATACAAAAGATGTAAAGGATTCAAATGGATACCATTTTACTTCCCTGAACAGTGGGAAACAGTCTTTCACTTCATTTTCTATGAAGGAAATATTGCCAGATAACTTCATGGACATCTTTGCCGACAGGGATGGAAAACTATAATTACGATAAGTGAAGGAAAAGGTCGATTGAACATAGAAAGGAGTCATACTTTTTGAAAAAGATGACAAACTTGCAATGGAAATCTCTTATGATGCATACAATGCCCCCTCCTTCCTCTGGGGTTTAGTATTATAATTAGATCTGCAAAGACGGCGTTCAAAGTCAACAATGAGAAAGCAAAGAGATTATAATTGGGAAAGCAGAGAGAGCCAAAGGGATTATATACCTTTTGACGTTATTCGATTAAATCTAACCCCCCCCCCTAATCCACACACATCTCTCCGTTCCATCAACCATATTTTACAACATAAATTTTAGATACAGAAAATTCGCAAATATGCATTACATATTTGAAAATGGTAAGAGAGAGATAGACTGAAGTATTGATTGTAATTTTGGGCTGGTAGACATGAGTTGTTTGCTTTGAAGTTTCAAGATGATGACTCGATGAATACACACCAATATTAATCATCATCATCATCTAGTCAGCTGATCCTGCGTAGGACGTTGCTTCCCGAACTTTCTTGCGAAACAGATTACGGTTTTCCGCCAGTCTACTTGTTTGAGTTGCTGTCATTCCCAGCCATTCACATATATCTTGTTCCCAGCTTCTTGTTGGTCTACCTCTTCCTCTCTTGCCGTCTACCCTTGTCTGCAGAATGTGCTTTTCTAATGATTCGTGGCGAGTCGTGTGGCCAAAATAGTTTAGTTTCAATTTCTTTACAGTTTGAAGAAGAATTGGTGATTTTATTCCGATCCTTCTCAGGACTTCTTTGTTTGTTTGTTTTTCAGTCCATGATATTTTGAGTATTTTTCTGTAGCATGCCATTTCAAAAGCTGTGATCTTTGTGCTCTCTGCTTTGCTGATAGTCCATGCTTCGCATCCATATTAATATTAATACCATCTAAAATATCCTAATTAATTCAAGTTTTATGGACAATGAAACATAAATAAATGCAAAGGAAAGAATTCATTCTGTGCTGACTAATGTGTTTTGGATGTGAGTCCAAACATGGAAAGAAGGGATTGGTGAGAGAGAGAGAGAGAGAGAGAGAGAGAGAGAAAGAGAGAGAGAGAGAGAGAGAGAGATGGGTAGAGGAAAGGGTTTGTGTTTGTGTTAGAGTGTGTGTATGTGCGTGTTTGATTGTATTTGCCTATGTGTGCGAGTGTGTGTGTGTGTGATTCAAAATGTTTGTAGAACACTTCACCTTTATAATTTATAAGTATTCTATAATATTTTAACCGTATTATTAACTCAAAAATAGATTATCTCTGCTTATACTGACTTTACTTTCAGTTGAAAGCAAAGTCCTTAAAAACAATAACTATAACAATTAAACGTGCAACTAAAACAATTTGTGCGGCTATATGGACGAGGTATGACACTCGTTTTTAGATCGGAAGGTATAATTCGAGCTTTGTTCAGCGCATAGTTGAGTCCTTGGGAAAAAAATCATTACTCACATTCTCTCACCCAATTCAGGTGTAAAATGAGAATCTCGACGCTAACAGATTTGTCTCTGTGGTAAAATTTTGTAGTAACCCCGAACTGGCTTCATGTCTCGTCCTACTCCTTCATACAACATATCAAGTTTTTAAAAATACAATTGATACGAAGAAAAATACTTTAACTATATTAACTCAAAGGTCTAATCTTTGTTGTTTCTTTCTCCTATCAATGTGTGACTAACAGCCGGTAAGTATCAATCAATTATAGTTTTTCTTTTATGGTACTTTTAATGGCACCGACACTACTATCTATGGTTACCCCAGAATTCAATAATCAATATCAATAGCAATTATTTATTATTATCTATATCTATTATTTTGTTTCCATCGAAACCGATATTAACACATGCCATAATCAGGACCAATATCAACACTGTTACCACCATTAATAAAGTGTAAAGTGAATACCTGGCCCTTAACAGAAAGTATCAATCAATTATAGTCTTTCATTTATCTTACGCTTAATGACACCGACACTACTATCTATAGTTACCCCAAATTTCAATAATCAATATCAATAGCAATATTGTTGTATTTATTATTGCCTATATCAATTATTTTGCTGCCACCGAACCCAATATTAACACTATTGCAATCATCAATACCAATATCAACACTGTTGCCCACATAAATACCAATATCAACACTGTTGCCATCATCAATATCAATAGCAAGACTGCTGCTACAAATACCAATATCATCACTGTTGACATCAACAATGCCAATAGATTCATTGTTGCCATCGATATCAACACTTTTGCCATCACCATTCCAAAATTGCTATCCGTTACGGGTTTGTTTTAGAGGGTATAAGATAACTGCATTGTTAAATCTTTTTATTGATTTTTCTTCCGCATTCAACACGATTAGGCCCCATTTATTTGTTGAAAAGCTGAAATGTTTGAATATAAATTCCCATTTGATTTCCTGGATTTTAGACTTTCTTTTAGAGAGAGCAAAATTTGTAGATATTAATGGAAACAAATATAATAAAATAATTACTAATACAGGAGCCCCTCAATGGTGTGTTCTCTCTTCTCGCCTCTTTACGGTTTACACATGACTGTACAAGTGACTTGGTCCCAATTTTTAAATTTGCTGATGACACTGCCCCTTAAATGATAATATTTAAAGATACAGAAGTACCGGTTTTACAAGAGCACGGTACAGTTTCAGTTTGGTTTTTCTCTTTATTTTGTCACCTCTAATCCATACATTGGTGAGTTTACTGAGTGCGGCGTTTGATAGCTGTTTTCTTCTTTGTACATCCTCGGTGTCTCCAATTAGTGAGCCGACTTTCTTTGTTCTCTTCCATTCCTCTTTGTTCCTCGATATTGTTCTAAATTCGGTTTTATTGGCATTGACTTGGAGGTTATATTTCATGAGGGTATTTTGTATGATGTCTATATTTGCTGGTGTTGATCCAATAAAATCTATATCATCTGCATAGGCGATTTCTCTTGGGATTGCATTCTCAATATGAGTCGTTAGTTTTGGAATGACTTTTCGAACTTCTTTCAGAGCGTGTTCTAAGTATATTGTGAACAGAATCGGGCTCAGACTATCTCCTTGGGGGGTTCCGATGTTACTTTCGAACTGCGTCTGTTTTGTGGCCCCGTATATCCTTGGTTGTATCTTTGTGTTGCTGAGGAGAAATTGGATTATTCGGAGCTCGTCTTCGTCTACTATGTCTGTTAATATCTCCAAAGTTTTCCTCTGTCGATCGTATCAAAGGCTGCGGACATATCGATTCCGGTTATTGTTATGGATATGTTTTCTTTGAGTGCCTTTGCTGCTAACCATTTATGTGTCCATACAACGTCCGATGTGCTTCGGTCTTGGCGAAACCCGCTTTGGCTATGTGATAGATATTTTTCTATTTTTGGTCTAATTCTGTTGAGGACAATAGTTGACAGTGTTTTTCTTATGGTATTCAGTAATGTTATTGGGCGTAGGTTGTTTACGGGTCCTTTCGTTTTTCCTGGTTTTTGTATTGTAATTAGGACACCGCTGTTTATGTCCCAGTGTTTGTGTGTTGAGAATGTTTTGTTCATTATGTTTGCAATGCTCAAATCCAGGGAGAGGGTACCGCATTTTAGCAATTCAGCGGGAATCTCGGTACTTCTGTATAACTGCGGCACTTGGGCGTTGACAAAATCCGAAGAAGAACATCTGGATGCCTTCCATCGCACACAGCTAAGAAGGGTACTGGACATCAAATACCCAAAAAAGATCTCAAATGAATCACTCTATAAGATCACAAAAGAAAGACCAATCTCCCTTGACATTTTACAACAACGATGGCAACTTTTCGGTCACATACTACGCAGGGACAAAAACATACCAGCTGACCAAGCCATGTCGGGATATTTCCAAAAACACGGGAACCTTTTCAGAGGAAGACCGATCACAACACTCCCTGTGATCCTAAACAAAAACATCACAACACTTGGACAAAGCATTAGTCTCATAACGGCAGGGGACCTTGAAAATCTGAGAACCCTAGCAGAGGACCGGCAATATTGGAGACACCTCACACAGGAAATACTGGAAACAGCCAAGGCAACCCGATCTTTCGGTCGAGACGCGAAAGGCATCTAAGTCAAGTAAGTCATTTAAAGATGATGAAACGGCATACAGATCTGAGATTGACAGATTTGTTGGTTGGTGTGAAGATAACTCCCTGAAATTAAATGTAGAAAAATCCAAAGAAATGAATTTTGATTTTAGAAAGAACACAAATTCCATCAGTCTGCTCAAAATTAACAATCAAGCTGTTGAGCAAGTATCGGTTTACAAACATTTGGGTATTTTAATAGACAATAAATTGCAGTGGAATTTACAAACCAATGCTGTTATCTCTAAATTCAACAAAAGAATGTATTTTATTAGGAAACTTTTAGAATTTTACACAGACAAAACGTTATGCACCCTTTTTTATAGATCCGTTTTTGAGACCGTTATTACTTTTTGTATTATACCATGGTGTGAAAATGCCAGTATTTGCGACATTAAAAAGTTGATCGGATAATTGATAAAGCCAGGGGTTATACTCACCCAATTTCAAATGTGGAAGAACTGTTCAAGAGATTTTGTCTAAGTAAAATGGAGAAAGTTATGAAGGATGGTGATCACTCCCTTCACAAATATATTAAGTTCTATATGAGGAGCCGTCGCCTTATATCTATAAAAACAAAGACAACACGTCACATTAATTCATTTTTGCCACATGGTGTTCGAATATTTAACGCGCAATTGTGATTTCAATTAAATACTATTTTTTAAATATACACACACAAGTTCGGAGTAACGGCCAGAGGTATGGCTGTCACGTTTATGTAGGATCTTGGCAAGGAAGTAGATAGGTTAGATAGGATTCAGATAGTTTTCCCCATAGACAGCGCTGGGTGCCACTTTATTCCATTTTATTGATGGTTAAAAGTTCCTAGCAGTTTGACTGATAGTAACAGAATGTATTAAGAAGTTGAAAGAAATAGGTAATAGTGGAGTGGTAGGATATTGGCACGTTGTATACGGATAGATGGGTTCAGAAAGTAAGTTAAAGGAAATGTGTTTTAATATAATTAACAGAATTGCCTCATACAATAATAGGATAATACATAATTAGTCAAATAATAATCATAATGCTGGTTTTAATTCATAAGGAAACAATCTATGAATATTGATCTTCATCCCATAACACAATGCTAATCATTTTTCTTTTGCGTGTCCTTAACTGAGTGACGTGGGATGTTCCCGTTATCTCTGGCAGCAGCCTCTTATGGTTTTCACACTATTATGTTATGACGATCGACCCAATCAGCAAAGTCCTGTCCGCATTCGTGCACCGTCGCAAACCCGCCTGGTAGCATCGTCACAACACACCTTTCGACTAAATGCTCTGCCGTCTCGGGTTCTTGCCCACAGCGTGGACATATTGGACAGGAAGTTAGACCCCACCGATGTAACGCACTTGCCGTTAGGCAGCTCCTCGACCGAAGCCGATTCGCAGCTAACCAGTGTCTCCTCTTACTGGTATCAAAGCCTGGCAACTTCTCACCAAGCTTAGAGGAGTGTAGGTCCCCGCCCCCACGAGGGATTGAATTCGTCAAAATCGACTTCCATCTCGTATGTGCAGCTCTGTCTGTAGTCAGGGATTCTGCGTACAAGGGTTGCCGGGACTTATTTCGGCTCAAAACGGGGGCACCGTAGCCGCTTCGGTCCGCCGTCGGTAGTCGGTTGTGCTAGCCGTTCAGCTCGATCTTTCACAAGGTAGACATTAATCAGATTTACACTGGGTCATTCACCATGAAGAGTTCGTCGATGACAGATTTATGCTGGGTGGTGAGAGGCTGACGGTACGGTCATAGCTGGTCTGTGAAAGGATGATTAAAGACTTTCTGCTTTCTCCTACCGATCCTTGACGCACAGTTTTCTCGCCAAGTGAGATTTTTCGAGTTGACTATAAAGCACTTTTTTTTAGACCCAGGCCATCCTATCTAATGACCCTCTTAATTAGTAACAATTTAATTTGTTAGGTTTAACATCAAACTTATGTTTAGTGGTAGCAGCAGTAGAAAGGCATTGGCATTAACTGCTTCTGTATCGTTCGTTATAATTTTTTTTTTTTGTTAGAGGGTGAAGTAAAAGGTTGAAATATTAATTTTGCCTAACGCGTTCATGGAGGGTGGGGGGTTAATTGGGCAGT
The DNA here is from genome assembly GCF_034508935.2 of Berghia stephanieae. Classification (NCBI taxonomy): domain Eukaryota; kingdom Metazoa; phylum Mollusca; class Gastropoda; order Nudibranchia; family Aeolidiidae; genus Berghia; species Berghia stephanieae. The sequence goes on from NC_088369.1 coordinate 46,725,518, forward strand.
TGGTCAGTTAGAGGATATATTGGGTTGGTGGGTTGTAATAAATTTTGTTACTTTTTTAGATGATTTAAATTAACAATTAAATAGCTGATCGTGGTTGGATGTGGAGGGTAGATAAAATGTGTTGTTGTGATTGGTGGATGGCAGAGATCCTGAACCAATCGGTTTATTGATGATTAAGTGCTGTTTGTAATGTTGTTGTCTAGATAAATTGTCTGGGACTGGTATACGTTTAATAGGGGGGGGGTGGATTCTGTGGGTTTTGATTGGTGGAAGTTGGAAGTCTGCAGCCTATCAGCTGATCGGAATATTCGAACTTCTGTAATATGGGGTTATTGTGGAAGTGAGGTTAGGTTTAGGTTTTAGATTGGGTGGGGGTTAGGGGGGGGGGGGGAGGGGGAGGTTTCTGAATTGTTTCTGTTGGTGGGATGTTGAATACACTGGCCAATCATCTTGTGGGCTTATTTATTGTTTGTGGTCGGTTGTTGTTCTTCGGCTATTTTTAAATTATGGGAGTAGATTGGAACTGGTAATGAAGGTAGTTATGTTTTTTAGAGGAAACTTTTGATTAATTTGTTAGTAACCTATTCCCTTGCTCCCTAAGGAGTCCAAGGGTGGCCACCCACTTTCCCGCTCTCTAGCCGAGCGTCATTCGCTGCTTTAACTACTGTGCACGTGGTCTTTACCTATGCAGCATTTGTTATTTTATTATTCCATGAACATGGTTAAGTTTTCATTAAAGTTAGAGTCATGGAGGGGGGGGGGGGGTTGTGACTGCGGGTGTACAAGGTGTACGTTTTAATATTATAAATATTGTAAATATTGTTCATTCCGAGTCGGCCTCGACTGATCTCCTCTGCATACATGTAGTCCACGGCAGTCTAGGCGCCGCAGCGCAAATTCTTCAGCCGCACTTCAGGCGGGTTGGGTGGGACCAGACCCCTCCGGCATGCTGCACCGTACACACATTGCCCCGCGCCGTTCGTTGTCATGGGCCGTTGCGCCGTTCGCCGAGGCCGCATCGGAAGATTGATTCGTTGTTTTTTAATTTTTTAAAAATTATATCTTATTAAACACACATGTGCCACGTCCTTTCCTTGGAAGTTTGTTATTATTATTTTGTTTTATCTGCCACATGATCTTTTAGAGCCAAAATAGGGTCTGTGTTCTCTACTCTAGCTATAGTTTTGCAATCAGATAAATAAAAATACAAAAAAGGTGGTACTCTGCATTTTTCCTTGGCGTGATCTTCTGTCGTTTATGTTGGTATTCTTTTCCATCTCCGTTTGTATCAGGGTGATGGGAAGGGGGCTGACTGTATTATATATCTAGATGTGGGGTAGGATTGGATGTACTGTATGAGGGAGGGGGGGGGGGTAGAACAAAAGAAAAGGTAGAATTATCTATATACAGAATGGTTCTGACTATATTATTCCGGAGGCCGAAGAGTTTGGAGAAGGATGATCGATTCATTGTATTTTGTATCGTTTCCAAGGCTGAGAGAAGAGGGGGTGGGGGGGGGGGGGGGTAAGAATAAACATGGACGCACCTCGTTGTTTGTAACCAGGTTGTTTGGCAATGGAGTTGGTGAAAATGTTATGGATATATCAGTGTGGTAGAGGGGGCGAAAAGGGAAGTTAATATAGAAAAGGATAATAATACAGCAAAAATAAGGGAAAGAAGAAAAACTAAATACTGGGAGTGGGAAGATATAATAGTAAACGATCAGTCAGGTAAATGATCGATAATAGAGGTGTAAATAATATATGTATGAATAAAGTTTATAAGGCTAGCTCACTCGGGAGGGGGGGGGGGCGGAGGGGAGGGGTAAGGTCAGGTTGTGGGTGTGGTGAAGGGAGTTGAAATGTCCCGGTGGAAGGTCATCTATTTGAATTGTGTTATTAGATCGGTATATTTGTTCCATGTTGTTTCTCTCTCTTTATCTAAACCGTTTTTGTATTTCTTTTGGATTATGTTAAGAAATATCAATGACATGTCGGTATTAGTGGTGTTTTGTCTGTGTACTTGACCTATCCATGCTGTCCATATCGCTTGTCTTGCTGCTGCTAGGATGTGAATGTTTATTTCATGTGTTGCATTGTCAGTTTTGGGGATAATATTGTGTCTAAATGCTATTTCTGTATGTATGGGTTGTCGTATTGTTTTTTTGTATTGTGTTTATTGTGGCTCTAATCAGTGTTTTTGTTTTAATGCAGTTTTGTGTTGGACAAAGCGCTCGTCACAAGGCGCATCTGGGCGTGTTGTTTGTTGGTAAGGCGTTGAATGTTATATGCTTACTGTATCTAGAGGTTTCATGTTTGTGTAAGTTTTCTGAGGCCACTCTCATGTTATCTAATGTTAGTCCTGATGC
>NC_088369.1:46732885-46747885 GCF_034508935.2 Berghia stephanieae
ACGAGCGAGGGGGACCTGCCTGCCTTGCCGTGCCAGACGAGCGAGGGGGACCTGCCTGCCTTGCCGTGCCAGACGAGCGAGGGAGAGGACGTTTTCATCAGGACAAGCCTGTCTTGCCGTGTCGGACGTGCGAGGAGGATCTGGGTCAAACGGTTGACCTACTTGTTTTGCTGTATCGGACAGCACGGAAAACCAACTAGCGGAGTTGGACGTATCAGCCTGCTGATCGTCCATTGGCTGTTTTGGACTTTTTCATCAAGATGAGCCTGTCTTGCCGTGTCGGACGTACGAGGAGGAACTGCCGGGTCAAACGGTTGACCTAATTGTCTTGCTGTGTTGACAGCAAGGATTACCAGCGGAGTCGGACTTGTATTTGCAGCGAAGTATCGGCCTGCTGATCGTTTATTGGCTTCTTTGGACGTATCGTCATGACTACACGAGCAGCATGGACCAACGAGGAGCTGATTGGACTATTGCGTGATCAGATGGCCCAACAACAACAGCAGATGGAGATGCAGCGTCAACAGATGGAAACGTTAATGGCCTTGGTGATGGATCGACCCAAGTCGTCAGTGACCAACACCAGGTTCTGCGAGTTTGATTCAAACACAGACCTGTGGACGGAATATTGGTCACGTTTCCAGACGTTCGTAAAGGCCAACTCCATTCCATCGGACAGGATTGCGGAGATTTTTCTCACCAACCAATCGTGTGCCATCTTCAAGCTTCTGGCAAACATGGCTTCACAGAGCGTTCCTCCCAAGGACGTCAACGAGTTATCGATGGACGAGATCCAGCAGCACATGGTTGACCATTTCAACCCCAAAAGATTCGTTGTTCGGGAGCGTTACAAATTTTGGACATGAACAGAAAGGAAGCCAGGAGAGACTGTCCACGAGTTAGCTGCCAGAATTCGGCAAGAGGCAACTACGTGTGATTTTACCTCGATCAAGGACCCGTTAGACGAGGCAATGAGGACTCGATTCGTTTGCTCGATCAACAGCGAGGCTACCATCAAAGCCTTGTTTAAAGTAAGGGACGACGAGCTGACGTTCAATCGAGCCATTCAGATCGCCGCAGAAGTGGAGGAGGCTGGAAAAGTTGCCAGAGAGACGGTCGGCGCATCAAATGCCCAATCGTAATCCGGCTCGTAAACCGCCCACGGCGAATAACAAATCGTCTCCAAAGATCAACCGCCAATCAAAATCAACGGAGAACGGGAACCAGAAAACCCGATGCTACCGGTGCCTCGGGAACCACTCAAGTGATGCCTGTCGATTCAAGGAAGCCCTTTGCCACCACTGCGGCATTAAGGGCCACATAAAGTCTGCCTGTCGGAAGAGAAGTCAACATCAACGAGTAAAAACGGTGACAAAGGTCAAATGGAATGCGACCCGACCTTTGTCACCGTCCTCGAGCAGTACGATTATGCCCGACAAACCATGGGAACGTTTCCATATCGACCACGCCGTGAATTTCAAAGGACACAACTGGCTCGTGATGGTGGATGCATACTCCAAATATCCGTGTGTCCACCAGATGACATCCATCACCACGAAGGCGACAATTCAAAAGCTGGACGAGGACTTTGCGCATTTTGGCTACCCGCATACCATCGTCACTGATAATGCGCAGTGCTTCTCGTCAGCTGAGTTTGCCAGTTTCTGTGAGAGCCGGGGTATTCAACACCTACAGGGAGCCCCGTATCATCAAGAGACCAACGGTGCAGCTGAGAGACTGGTACAGTCATTTAAAAAGTCGCTAAGGAAGTCCAGCCTCAGTACCAGTGAGGCCTTACACGAGTTCATGATCCAGTACTGGAGAACTCCCCTGTGCAGTGGCTATAGCCCAAGCGAACTTCTGATTGGTCGACAGATACGGGCTAAGATAGATGTGGTCCTACCTCACAGCTGTGAAAATCTTCGCTCGTCTAGGAAAGCAAAGTTCACCGTGAACAGCCGTCTTTTCAGAGGGGGCGTAGGGACAAGTGGGTGCCAGAGGTTATAGCATCAGTGATTGGAAACCGAATGTTCGATGTGAAAATTATGCCTGATGGTCCTACTTTGAGAAGACACGTCGACCAACTGCGCACTCGCCACAGTAATTAACATAGTGTTTATATTATAATTGTGACAACGAGACTCACGATCTTGTAACAGAATATTCCAGTGCATGGACTGTCAAATATGGACTTGATATAGTGTATGTGATCACTGGACATTTGAAAAAGTATTGTTCGTACGGAACATTAAAATTTAATGTTAATCGCAACGGCGATCTTCTGGATGTGAAACGTAGAATTTCAAATTAACTTTGAAATAGTGTTTTAAGCGGACTGTTACATTATGTGTGTCTATATTGATATTTTGATGGTTCAGCCATCAGTATCCTTCAGGCTAGAAGGGAGGTGTTATGGTGTATTGTCATTATTGAGTTATTGCCCTTTGCAATAACTAATATTATACTTCCTTGAATAATACACTGAATTACATTTAATTACTTATTAATAATGTCACAAATACATTTAAGAATACATTATATTTGTATCATTAGTTAACTACACTTGTACATTAACATTATATTACATAAGGTATATTCCTGTATATGTATATTTCTATACTGCATGTTTAATATTACTAAGTCTGTGATGATTTAAAGAACTTGAATAAATCATACTTGATGATTGGCAACCAAGGAATGTCTTCCCTGTCAGTTATTTTATGCCTAACACATCCAATGCTGATTGTCACTACCCCCCCCCCCACCCCCACCCCCACCCCCAAGCATTTCCACCATCCAAGTACCAGCGGCATTTTCTCTTTGATTTCGTATCATGGTCTACCCGAAGCCCAACACCTCGGTCGTTTGTGGGTCAACCCCCCCCCCCCCCCACCTCGCCCCATCTTCCCCCGTAATCAATTTATAATTTTCTCTCCGTATCTCGGGTAGAGCGCCACATGCACAATTATATACTATTGAATGACACTGACCTTGCCCCTCCACTAACACATGGTAGGGGGAGGCCTGATATTGTCTCCATTCTTTCCTTCTCCGTTTCTTGTCAGTTGAAGCCAACAGCAACCCAAGCTATCTTCTATCACGTGACCTTAGATCCGATGCTGCATACCGCTTCACTATCCAGATCTCGTTCATGGTCACGTACGGGTTCGGCGTTTGGCATCTCGTTCGGTCCGATCTTGTTCTATCAAGACCCTACACTGTTGTGCACAGCAGCTTCACGGGGGCAATTCCTTATTTGACGTCCTTGTCAGTGCTTTTTGAATGACATCAACATCGACATTTTATCACGGTCCCGTGTAAGAGAGTAAGCTTATCCAAAAAGGTTCACGAGAATTCTAGTGAAAAACATGATCAGTTATTTCAGCAAATGAATTGAATGAATTTAAGAAGCAGGTATTTTGCTGAAAATTGTTAATATTTAATGGATTTAGGACAGTTTTACGTCCCAAGTTAATGGAATGGTTATTGTGTCGATTGTTAGAAAACTACTTTCTTGTTAATTGGTGTTAATTGCTATTTGGAATTAAATGCAACAGACTGTAATTTGTTTTTGTTGTTAATGAATGAAAAGTGACTTTTATCAAAATAATATATCATAAAAGGCGGAGTGTGGCATTAATATTTAGGGATTTAACACGCTTTGGTTTGAGTATGATTCGCTTTGACGTTTAGGGGGTTGTTTTAGTCTGACATGGAACTGTCAAGATTACTGGGATGTGTGATTTGAAGGAATTGTGGGTACTGTTACAATAGGATATAAAACAGAGTATTTCTGATCAAACCGGGATTCTACATTCGATGATTCTACTTTCTACTTCACAATGAGCTGCACTTTCTTAGTATGCTGCAAGTTCTAACATTCTGCTAAGAATCTTTAATTTACTGACTTATAAATATTCCACGTTTATTGAAAATGGTTAATTAGGCAAAATGACTTTACATTTGGATTGATTTTACGGATTTTGGATTTGTGAAACTGTTTGAATTATCACCATGCTATTTGATATGGATTTCGGATTTATCACAATCACAACAAATAAAACAGTAATAAATGAAACTTGGAATCTGGACTTTTATTTGAATGTCTTGATGTTGTACATTCAATTATCATCATCGACCCTTGAACTTGAACTCTTTAGTCATTATTAACATCTACAGCATAATGCAAAGGAATATCATTGCCATCTATCAAAAAGCCACTATACGATTATAAGCCATTACATATGTGTGCAACTACGCCACAACCGATGGTGTCGATATATCCGTTCTCTCTCTCTCTCTCTCTCTCTCTCTCTCTCTCTCTCTCTCTCTCTCTCTCTCTGTGTCTTTCTCTCTCTCTCTGTCTCTCTCTCTGTCTGTCTTTCTCTCTCTCTCTCTCTCTCTATATATATATATATATATATATATATATATATAATAATAATAATAATAATAATAATAATAATACTAATAATAATAATAATAATAATAATAATAATAATAATAATAATAATAATAATAATAATATAATAATAATGATAATAATAATTGTACATTTATATAGCACTTATGCCGAAGTGCTTCACATTGACCATCACACACTGCAGATTCGGACATACGAACAAAAGCTCACACGAATCCAATTACACACACACACACACACACACACAATATATATATATATATATATATATATATATATATATATATATATATATATATATATATAACTTGTAAAAAGCCCGCAATTTCGCGGGGAAAGAACTATTTTCATTCGATACTGTATTCACCATCATTTAATGAGGGCAGATTGGTAAACAACGTTGTCTGTGTAATTTGGTATATCTTCGGTCGATTTTTCTATGTGGCCCAACATGAAGTATCAACGGTGAAAATACAAATTTAAAGAATACTGGGGATGTAGGAGCTTTCGGAATGTCTCCCCTTTACTTAACTTATGGAAAAACAAACACCCTAGCACCTTTAATAACACTTATGACTAACCTCTCAATCTAACCCTAATAGAAAAAAAAACAACTCTCGGACTGCTTTGCACTACTTTTCAATACTTAACAAATCAAAACGGCGGCCGAAAATCAAAACAATGGTCAAATTAGGAAATTATAACCTTTTACAAATCTCTCTAGATTTGTTCTAGAGTTTTTAAACTACTTCTATATAATGACAAATTGAATAAATAAATGCCTGACAAAATATCAACGGTGAAACTACAAATTTAAAGAATACTGGGGATGTAGGAGCTTTCGGAATGTCTCCCCTTTACTTATGGAAAAACAAACACCCTAACACCTTTAACAACACTTATGACTAACCTCTCGAGCTAACCCTAATAGAAAAAAAACCAACTCTCGGACTGCTTTGCACTACCTTTCAATATTTAACAAATCACAATGGCGGCCGAAAATCAAAACAATGGTCAAATTAGGAAATTTTAAACTTTCACAAATCTATCAAGGTTTGTTCTAGAGTTTTAAAAATACTTCTATATAATGAATAACTGAATAAATAAATGCCTGACAAAATATCAACAGTGAAAATACAAATTTAAAGAATACTGGGGATGTAGGAGCTTTCGGAATGTCTCCCCTTTACTTAACTTATGGAAAAACAAACACCCTAGCACCTTTAATAACACTTATGACTAACCTCTCGAGCTAACCCTTATCCTTTCTTAACTTATGACTAACCTCTCGAGCTAACCCTAATAGAAAAAAAACAACTCTCGGACTGCAGGTTTGTTCTCGAGTTTTAAAAATCCTTCTATATAATGACTAACTGAATAAATAAATGCCTGACAAAATATCAACGGTGAAAATACAAATTTAAAGAATACTGGGAATGTAGGAGCTTTCGGAATGTCTCCCCTTTACTTAATTTATGGAAAAACAAACAGCCTAGCACCTTTAATAACACTTATGACTAACCTCTCGAGCTAACCCTAATAGTAAAAAAAGAATCAAAATGGCGACTGAAATCCGCTAAATCAACAACACAACGGAAGTAATAATAATACTTGATGTCATAAATAGATGACGCAAATTGACAACTTTTTACAGTGACAAAATTAGTTGATTTTGGGAGTCAAGTGTCGTCGTTGGTACATATTTTATGATATCTGTTTGACTCAACGAACTTTCAAACTGACTTTAAATTATAAAAGGAAATCAAGTTATCTGTTTATCTATCTGTAAAAAATACATTTCTAATTTTCAAATCTTTCAGTAGAGTTGTGCGCCGTGTCACTTTTTTTATTGACTGAAATAAGCACAATGTTCTCCACCATGCTATATTTTTTAAAGAAAGGATATATATATATATATATATATATATATATATATATATATATATATATATATATATATATATATATATATATATATATATATATATATATATACAGTACACACAATCATACACACACAAACACATCGAATACACGTGCACACTAAATATACATACATGCATATAACATATATACACACACATACATACACACATACAAATTAAATAAATGTATACACGAATGCACATAAACTCATTTACATACATATACACACAAACACACGCATGCACGCACATACGTATGCACTTTGCAATAATTCCTGGCATAATCTAATTTAAATACCTCCCAAAGAGATAGATTTTCAGTTTATTTTTGAATTTATCAACGCTGCTTTCAAGCTTGACTGACAGTGGGAGTGAATTCCAAGTGATAGGGTCTACTTTACTGAATGATCTGTCGCCAAAACGTTTAAGATTAGTTTTTGGAATTTGAAATTTGAAGGTGATACAATTTTGAGGACCTGAGATTTCGAGTGGGGTTGTAGGGTACAATCAAGTCTTGAATGTAGGCAGGGCTTTGTGAATTGATGGCATCAAAACAAAGTAGAGCTATTTTGTATTCAATACGAGCTGTAACTGTTAGCCAGTGAAATGCCCTCAATATCGCCTTGACACCCATCGAGTCATTACGATCAATACCTAGGACAAGCCTTGCTGCTCTATTCTGACTTTTGTATTTATAGTAATATAAAAAAATATATATAATAATAAATATTATTATATATAATATTTTTATATAATATATATATATATATATATATATATATATATATATATATATATATATATATATATATTTATATATATATATATATATATATATTCCGCTATACAGCATATCAAGTTTTTTTGTGCTTTTATACAATTGATACAAAGTAAAATACTTTAGCTAGATCTACTGAAAGGTCTAATCTTTGTTTTTTCTTTCTCCTATCCATGTGTGACTAACAGCCGGTAGGTATCATTCAATTATATGCTTTCTTTTAAGGTACGCTTAATGGCACCGACAATACTAACTATGGTTACCTCAGAATTCAATACTCAACATCAATAGCAATTCTGTTGTATTTATTATTATCTATATCTATTATTTTGATTCCACCAGAAACGATATTAACACATGCCATAATAAATACTGCTATCAACACTGTTACCACGATTAATAACAACATCAACACTATCACCGTCATAAAGACAAATTAAATAGGGCCTGTAAAATAAAAAAAGAAACTTAAAATGATGCTGTCACGACTCAAAATATCAAACTTAGTAAGCAAAGAGAGAGAGAGAGAGAGAGAGAGAGAGAGAGAGAGAGAGAGAGAGTGGTTCAACTTCCGTTACTGAACACACCTAAAGAATACTGGAGAGCGTGGGATGAACATGTTAATTTAATTTAATAGAATGAGATACACAACGGTTTTAAAATAATCAAACGTGTAATTGATACGATCTGTGCATTAGGGGGTCATGTGGTATGACATACGCTTTCGGATCGGAAGGTCCTGGGTACCAGCCTCGTTCATGGCATAGTTGAGTCCTTGGAAAAAAATCTTTACTCACATTCTCTCACCCAAGTCCGGTGTAAAATGAGTATCTCGACTCTAACAGATTTGTCTCTCTCGGAAAATATTGTAGTAACCCCTAACTGGCTTCATGTCCCGATGACTGGGGGCACACTGTAAAACGCTTTGATCACGTTTAGTGTATATAATCCGCTATACAACAGATCACGAGTTTTGTGTTTTTATACAATTGATACAAAGAAATATACTTTAACTATATTAACTCAAAGGTCTAATCTTCGTTGTTTCTTTCTCCTATCCATGTGTGACTAACAGTATGTAAGTATTAATCAATTATATTCTTTCTTTTTAGGTACGCTTAATGACACAGAAGCTACTATCTTTATTTATTCCAGAATTCAAAACCAAATCTCAAGAGCCTTGCTGTTATATTTATTCTTATATATAGCAATTATTTTTTTCCCATCAAAACCAGTAATACTCTTGCAATCAACAATACTAATACCAACAGGGTTACCACCAACAATACCAACATCAACACTGGTACCGATATCAATACCAATATCAACACTGTTGCCATATTCACTCCCAATTTTATAACTTTTGTCATCAATTTCAACACTTTTGCCATCATTAGTACCAATATTGCTATCGGATACGGGTTGCTATTAGAGCGTACAAGATTCATGAATTGTCATAAGACAAAACGACAAATTATACAGGGCCTGTAAAAGAAAAAAATGCACATTGGAATGATGTCTTGCGGCTCACAATATCAAAATTTAGTGAGAAAAGGGAGATATAGATAAATATATAGAAGATACATAGAGAGATAGACATATAGATAAGTAAAGAGATAGGTAGATAGATAGATAGATAGATAGATAGATAGATAGATAGATAGATAGATAGATAGATAGATAGATAGATAGATAGATAGATAGATAGATAAATAGATAGATAAATGGATATACAGATATATATATATATATATATATATATATATATATATATATATAATATATATATATATATATATATATATATATATATATAGAGAGAGAGAGAGAGAGAGAGAGAGAGAGAGAAAGAGAGAGAAAGAGACTAGGTAGTTTAACTTCAGTGAGTGACCACACCTAAATAATATTGGAGAAGATGGGATGGACATGTTAATTTATTAGAATGAGATACACAACGGTTTTAAAACAATCAAACATTTAATTAATACGATCTTGTGTTATGACATTCGCTTTTGGATCAGAAGGTCCTAGGGTCTAGCCTCGTTCAGCGCATTGTTGGGTCCTTGCAAAAAAATCTTTACTCACATTCTCTCACCCAACGGAGTATCTGGACAATTACAGATTTCTCTCTCTCGGAAAATATTGTAAGAACCCCTGACTGGTTTCATGTCTCGTCCTACTCGTTCAGTGAAGCCGATGACTGGGGGCACACTGTAAAACGCGTTGATCACGTTTAGTGTATATTCCGCTATACAACAGATCACGAGTTTTGTGTTTTTATACAATTGATACACAGAAAAATACTTTAACAATATTAACTCAAAGGTCTAATCTTCGTTGTTTCTTTCTCCTATCCATGTGTGACTAACAGTATGTAAGTATTAATCAATTATATTCTTTCTCTTATGGTACGCTTAATGACAGCGACAAAACTATCTTTGGTTACCCCAGAATTCAATACTAATGTCGATAGCAGTACTGTTGTATTTATTATGATCTCTATCTATTATTTGGATTCCACCAAAAACGATATTAACACATGCCATAATAAATACTACTATCAACACTGTTACCACCATTAATAACAACATCAACACTATTACCGTCATCAATACCAATATCAATAGTGTTGCTATATTCAATACCAATAGTATCACTGTTGTCATCAATTTCAACACTTTTGCCATCATCAGTACCAGTATGGAAATGCGATACGAGTTGGTGTTATATAGAGCGTACAAGATACATGAATTGTCATAAGACAAAAAGACAAATTAAACAGTGCCTGTAACATTTAAAAAAACAACTTAGAATGATGTCTCACGGCTCTCAATATCAAAACTTAGTAAGCAAAGAGAGATATAGATAAATAAATAGATAGAGTGATAGACAGATACATAGAGAGATAGAGAGATAGATATATAGATAGATAGATAGATAGATAGATAGATAGATAGATAGATAGATAGATAGATAGATAGATAGATAGATAGAATAGATAGATAGATAGATAGATAGATAGATAGATAGATAGATAGATAGATAGATAGATAGATAGATAGATAGATAGATAGATAGATAGATAGATATATAGATAGAGAGAGAGAGTATGGAGAAGATGGGATGAACATGTTAATTTAATTTAATAGAATGAGATACACAACGGTTTTAAAATAATCAAACGTGTAATTGATATTGATCTGTGCGTTAGGGGGTCATGTGGTATGACATACGCTTTCGGATCGGAAGGTCCTGGGTACCAGCCTCGTTCATGGCATAGTTGAGTCCTTGGAAAAAAATCTTTACTCACATTCTCTCACCCAAGTCCGGTGTAAAATGATTATCTCGACTCTAACAGATTTGTCTCTCTCGGAAAATATTGTAGTAACCCCTAACTGGCTTCATGTCTCTTCTTCTCGTTCAGTGAAGCTGATGACAGGGGACACGTTGTAAAGCGCTTTGATCACGTGAAGTGTATATTTCGCTATACAGCATATCAAGTTTTTTTGTGCAATTGATACAAAGTAAAATACTTTAGCTAGATTTACTGAAAGGTCTGATCTTTGTTGTTTCTTTCCCCTATCCATGTGTGACTAACAGCCGGTAAGTATCATTCAATTATATGCTTTCTTTTAAGGTACGCTTAATGGCACCGACAATACTAACTATGGTTACCTCAGAATTCAATACTCAACATCAATAGCAATTCTGCTGTATTTATTATTATCTATATCTATTATTTTGTTTCCATCGAAACGGATATTAACACATGCTATAATCAATTAATCAATACCACTATCAACACTGTTGCCACCATTAATATTAACATCAACACTGTTACCGTCGTCAAAACCATTATTAATACTGTTGCTATATGCAATGCCAATATTATCACTGTTGTCATCAATTTCAACACGTTTGCCATCATCAGTACCAATATTGCAATTCGATACGGGTTGGAGATAGAGATAAATAAATAGATATATCGATAGATAGATAGACAGATAGATAGATAGATAGATAGATAGATAGATAGATAGATAGATAGATAGATAGATAGATAGATAGATAGATAGATAGAGAGAGAGAGAGTATGTGGTTCAACTTCCTTTATTGAACACACCTGAAGAATATTGGAGAAGATGGGATAAACATGTTAATTTAATTTTATAGAATGAGATACACACCGGTTTTAAAACAAGCAAATGTGCAATTAATACGATTTGTGCGTTATGGGGTCTTGTGGTATGACATTCGCAGTCGGATCCCCCTTCGTGGATCTTCTACCTTGTCGCTGGTGAGATGGCTTGAGGCACACGGAGGGCAAAGATGTAAATCCCGGTTGACCGTCACGAGACCATCCCGGGTATCGAGCCAACGAGCCACACGAGCTGCTCGTCCCGGTGTGTGACTAATGAAGATCCAACCCGATGCCCGAATGGACGCTTCCATCCCGGGCGCCACACTACTATGTTCATGATGAGTCCAATACAGCATATCCAATGGCAAAGCGGTCTGCCGCCTAGCCTAATAATATCGCGTTCGTGTCGCCAGGGTCGTCGGCACGTTCGAGAAGTAAGCAATCGTCCCAACATGTCTTCAACTGGAAAATGCAATATCGGGAATAGCGATCTGACGCATATTTTATCCCTAAACATCGAGAGCCAGAGTATGGCAAAAAAAAAATGAGCATTTGTCAAAGCTACTGGCCGCCCATAGCGTTGATATCCTCCTGTTACAGGAGACCCACCTTTATTCAGGCGCGCAATCTTCCCGATTCCAGATCCCAGGCTATACGGTGGTCCAGCGCGAGGACACTTCGAGGCTCAAAAGGGGCATTAGCGTTTACGCTAAAGAGCCATCGAAGGTAAGGGTCAGAGAGAGCGTAACGGACAGCAATGGGGTGAACCGAATTTCCGTGGAAGTAGGTGGACTGTATTTGCATAATATCTACAAACCACATAGAGCGACTTGGACTACACCACCGGTACCGGTCATCAGCCATCCTTCCATCTGCCTGGGAATCTTTAATAGCCACCATCATAAATGGGGCTACCAAGACTGCAACGAGGCAGGATGACAACTCCGCTCATGGATTGACTGTAACGATCTACACTTAGTGTACGATCCTACAGCCAAGGGTACCTTCAGGGGTACCAGCCATAAGAAGGAGTATACTGCAGACCTCACCCTCGTTACGAAAGGCGGGAACGATGAACCGCTGCAGGTGAAGCGAACAGTCCTCGGGGACTTTCCACACAGCCATCACAGGCCTTTTTTGTCACAGCAAGGGTGACAATACCGAGGGTGCAGTCTCTCCCACTTTGCAAATGGAACTTCAGGAAGGCTGACTGGGAGGAATTCAGTTCCTATATCGAGCAGGTTTGCCCTGCCATTCCTCCTAAGTCCGAGAATATAACCAGATTTAGCAGGTTATTGGACATTAGCGCTCAACGCTCTATTCCACGGGGCAAACGGAAATTCTACACCCCTTGCTGGACGGAAGAGTCGGAAAAGCTGTACAAAGAGTACCAGCAGACCCATTGCCAGGACGTAGCCGATAGACTACTTCAGTCTCTGGCAGAGGGAAGGAAGCAACGGTGGCTGGAGACCGTGGAAAGTCCCGACTTTACACACTCCAGCCGCCACGCTTGGCGTTTGATAAAGAAATTGGATCCGGACTGGAATTACGCGAAGGCTGCACCGGAGGGTGAGGCAGACACAATTGCCAGGAATATAAAGAATCGTAGCAAACGGGTCCCTAATCGTGCTTTTTTGCGCGGTGTCCGCAAGGCGTACCGTACCATTTTGGACTCGCTACCTGCGGAGGAGTCGAACGGGACGTTCTCGTTGAGTCTCCGAGAAGTGGGTGCAGCCATTAGCGATGTAAAGAACGGCAAAGCAGCAGGGATAGATGGTGTATATCCCGATATGGTGACGCATCTGGGCCCCAGGGCACGGGCCTGGCTGGCAGAGTCAATGTCTGACGTCTTTGCAAAAGGAAAGCTCCCACAAGTGTGGAAGCATGCGAAGATAGTTGCCATCCTAAAGCCCGGGAAACCGGCGAAGGAGGCCGACAGTTACAGACCCATATCTCTATTGAGCTATCTTTACAAATTGTAGGAGCGTGTTCTATTAAACCGATGGGGGCCGGTCCTAGACGCTGCCCTGCCACCCGAGCAGGCGGGCTACAGGGAAGGGAGGTGCACACCCATAAACTGAACGTCCTCGTCGGGGACCAGCCACTCCCATATGAGCCGCATCCACAATACTTAGGGGTGACGTTGGATTGCAGCCTTACCTATCGGGTGCATCTCGAAGGGGTTGCCCGGAAGATAGAGAAAAGCAACAGTCTTCTAACAAGGAAGATGGCGGGATCGACTTGGGGCGCTATCCAAGCACTTCTGAGAACGTCCGCCCTGGCAGTATGCTATTCCACCGCGTAGTGCTGCGCTCCAGTGTGGTGTAGAAGCAGAAACGTTGAGAAGGTGGATGTAAAACTTCGCAAGTCGATGCACATAGTGTCAGGAACGCGGGCAACAACTCCTAGAGAATGGGGCCCGATAATGGCAGCGATCCAGCCCCCCCCCCCCCCCCCCCCCGCCTCGATGTCCGGAGGGAGACGATTACGGTAAACTGGCTGAATAAGATCCGAGAGAGAGGGAATGGGGATACCCCTCTGAAACGCATAATGGACTGCGCCTCCGTTTCGAGCCGAAATTAGTCCCGGCAACCCATGTACGCAGCTCCCCTGACTACGGACAGAGATGCATATACGAGATAGAAGTCGGTTTGGACGAATTCAATCCTTCGTGGGGGCGGGGACCTACACTCCTCTAAGCTTGGTGAGAAGTTGACAGGCTTTGATACCAGTAAGACGAGACACTGGGTGGCTGCGAATCGGCTTCGGTCAAGGAGCTGCCTAACAGCAAGTGCGCTTCATCAATGGGGACTTTCCCGTGTCCCACATGTACCCGATATGGACAAGAGCCTGAAACGGCAGAGCATCTAGTTGAACGGTGTGTTGTGACGATGCTACCGGGTGGATTTGCTAAGGTGCACGAGTGCGGACCGGACTTTGCTGATTGGGTCGTTCGTCATAACATAGTAGTGTGAGAACCATAAGAGGCTGCTGCTGTCGGATCGGAAGGTTCTGGGTTTCAGCCTCGTTCAGCGCATAGTTCAGTCCTTGGGGATAAAATCGTTACTCACATTCTCTCACCCAAGTCAGGTGTGAAATGAGAATCTGGACGTTAACAGATATGTCTATATCCAAAAATATTGTAGTAACCCCTAACTGGCGTCATGTCTCGTCCTACTCGTTCAGTGAAGCCGATGACTGGGGACACCTTATAAAGCGTTTTTGATCTCGTTTAGTGTAAATTCCACTATACAACAGATCAAGTTTTTTTGTGTGTGTTTTTATACAATTGATGAAAAGAAAAATACTTTTATATTTACTGCAAGGTCTAATCTTTGGTGTTTCTTTCTCCTATCCATGTGTGAATAACAGAACGTAAGTATCAATCAATTTTATAGTCTTTCATTTATGGTACGCTTATGGCACCGACAATACAATCTATAGTTACCCAGGAATTCAATACTCAATATCAATAGCAACACTGTTGTATTTATTATTATCTATATTTAATATTTTGTGCCCATCGAAACCGATATTAACACTTGCCATAATCAATACCACTATCAACACTGTTGCTACGATCAATACTCAATACCGGCATCAACAATGTTACCGTTATCAATACCAATATGAACACTGTTGCCATACTCAATACCAACATCATCAATGTTACCGTCATCAATACCAATATCAATACTGTTAACATTCATTACCAGTATTATCACTGTTGTCA